>NW_015505904.1:172955-246594 GCF_001515645.1 Sinocyclocheilus grahami
TTAAGCGTTAGCGTTAGTTCTGGCAGGTCACGCGAGTCAAGCTTGCATCAGCTGAGAATCAGATCACATCTACCTATAGGAATATGACACCTATCGCGGCATTCCTATATAAGCTCTATTCAGTATTATTCAGCAGATTTTCAGCTTGCTCCGGAGAAAATTACCCTCCTCCATCCCCAGCTCCTCCTTTCGCCACAGTCAGGACTTGGCTTTCTGATATTCCTTGCTAATCAGACTCCTTTATCTTGAATAAAGTGTTACACTTAAATATCATTAAGTACGTTAATGATATCTGCCTTCTGTTCTGTTCTGTTAACCCTAGGGGGGTTATTATTGCCGCTCTCCCTGCTCATTCATGACAGGCTGCATGGATGGGCAGGGAGTTTTTTGCCAGAACAGAACCATACCATACCATTGTGATGCTGTAATACTTCCAAATGTAAAAGTTTTGAAATATTTTATATCAAATGCAATGAAATGAAACAAATCTCAGGTAAATGGTCCACTGAAATAAATATAAAATAATTTGTCACTAAAAGCACTTTTACAATATGCTGCAATGCACTTTTCAGCTGCCCTGCCAATATTTGGCTATTACATTTTTACAGGTTTCTATAGCGTTCAGGGATTGTATTTCCTCACACATTTGGAATTATTTTGGGAAATATGGAATCTTTGATCTTGGAGAGAAACAAAAACAAGAATCTTCAGTTAGTTTATATATGCAGTGGTTTTATACATGCAAAGCTCAAATTAAATTGGCTTTTTATCACTGGACTGTTGTCAGTTGCTTCATAGAAATCATTTCTATTCAAAATCTTGTTGCTGCTGAATATTTATTGTGAAAGGGCCTTTAGCCACAGTTTTTGTTTTACAACACAATAGTTTTCAGGCAGAGCTAAACAAGTGAAGCACCAGTACAGCAGTTATAAAGGAACTTATTTGGCCTGATTTCTTCTCACTTGAAGTAGAGTTGATTATCTAATTACAGGCCAAGTGTGAGAAATCCACAGCGGTTTACACTAAACCACAGGAAAAACAAACCATCAATTCAGAGAGAAGAACAATGCACAGTAAGAGCATGGATCGGGGGATTTAGCAGATTGATGAGGTGGATGATGGTTAATTTTGGTAGTCTACACTGCGTTTCTGGCAATCCGGTGATGTTTTGTGAATGTTTACTTTGAATTGGTACTGACGTCAGTCACTAATTTACCATATAGATATTTGTGTAAACATCAACAAAGCTAGCCTGTTTTAAAGCAGAACCTGGACAATCCATGAATCTATTACTTTCAATCTTCATCTGTGAAAATCCATCATAAAACTATAAATTGTGACATTGTTACAGATTTCCAATTATAATAGTTTTGCCCCAGTAGTAAAAGGAATGAAAATAATAAAAAAAAATGTATAATAAAACACCACATATAATATTTTAATGTAACTTCCAAGCTTTAATATTGGCAAATTATGCAAAATGTTCATAAAATATTAGGATACATAAAATGCCAGCTTTGATTTTAAATAAACATGCATTGCATCTAGCAACTTTACAGTTTCAAGTCTTCCAGAAACAGGGCATCTTTACTCTGCTAAAGTGGTGAAGAAACTGCATCGGAAGCTGCATAAATACCTGTTTACACACCATTGTTTCCTCGGGAGCTCTGATTTTGCAACGAGGGAGCCATAATTGGTCCATGAATGTGTATCTTTAACTACACATTGTCACATAAACATCCAGTGAATCTTCATGACCAATTGAATAAATTAATGGAGTCATAAGTTGTTTGGGAATCTGGTTTCACTGGACACACTTTTTGTGTACAGAACAAATGTGCTATTCTGTCCACATAACAGAAGAGCAAACATTACCGTTCTGATAATGGAAGCAAACACAATAAATTAAGAAATGCACAGAACGAGTGCAAAGATATTTTAAGCACTCATACATTCTGGAGAGAAATCGCACAGATGCTGGACAAGGATGAAACTTTCTAGTGTGCATGTGTTGTCCACATGTGTTTGTGCGCACTATCAAATGGAGTGTGCTTTGAAAGGCCTTTCGTTTGAATGTGCATGTATGCATTGGCCAGCTATCCAGTGCGTTATGATTGGCCGAATTCCTCAAGCGTGTGATGGAAATGTTACGCCCCTTACCATACTGTGATTCTGTGTCCCGGCGCGACGAGACAAAACCAATAAAACCCATTACAAACGAGGCATTTGTTGCATCCAGTGGGGACATAATTGTGGATTATAATGACTTATACTGTCTTTTTACGCGTGGCGTTGCATTGCATCGCGCCGCATAAACATAAAACCATGTATGCATAAAAAAAACATCGAAGTATACTTGGGGTTTCAGAAGAGATTCTCAATTCCCAACCCTAACAGACTACTTCAGCTTCCTATAGAACTCGTTAGAACTTCCCTGTTAGTTGGACATTCCTGGCAACACTTTAAATTTTTGCCTTGCATGTAGTTAATCATGCGGAAGCAAAACAGACACATACAAGCTTGCACACTTTTTCCTTTTGAGACATTATGATTTAGGGTTGCAAAGGGGTGGTAAAGTTACAGAAACTTTCCAAACATCCCTGGAATATTCCAAAAAATCCTGGAAAGTTTCCCAAATTTCTGGAATATTTCCGAAATTTACTGGAAATTGTCCACCTTTTCGCAACCCTATTCTGAATTCGCAGCAAGTTCTGAAAGATACTTAGTACTCAAAGCATATGTTCGACAACAACAAAATCTCATAACAAAAGGTTTATTAGCATTGTTGGATGCACATGAAAAAGGATGATTTTGAAACTCTGGTTTCCACATCTGTTGGAGCGCTTGTGTGGGAGTTGTGCATCTGTTGTAGTTTGCTATTGAGAGGCTGGAGGTGATGAAAACCAGAAGATGTCTCAATAAAGGCTCAGCGGTTTTCAGACCTGCTCGAGGAAGTCCAGCAATGCATGGCCAAACATAACATCCTCCCATTTATCCTAGACTGCTGTTAAAGGGGTCGTATGATGTTGCGAAAAAAAGAACATAATTTTGTGTATTTGGTGTAATGGAATGTTTATGCGGTTTAGGCTTCAAAAAACACATTATTTTCCACATACTGTACATTATTGTTTCTCTTCTATGCCCTGCCTTTCTGAAACGTGTCAATTTTTACAAAGCTCATCGGTCTGATAAGCGCGGTGTGCTCTGATTGGCCAGCTATCCAGTGCGTTGTGATTGGCCGAATTCCTCAAGTGTGTGACGGAAATGTTACGCTCCTACCATACTGTGATCCCGTGTCCCGGCGCGACGAGACAAAACCAATAAAACCCGTTATTAACGAGGTATTTGTTGCATCCAGTGGGGACATAATTACTGATTATAATGACTTATACTGTCTTTTTACGCGTTGCGTTGCATCGCGCCGCGTAAACATAAAACCATGTCTGCATTTATAATCGGAGAAATGACAAACAACAAGCGCTGCTCTACACTGCTCAAAACTCACGTTTGAATCGTCAGTGGCAAATCCAATACTACAGCGAGAATCAAAGTTACGCCGCCTTTCTTTGTGTGCACATTTGGGCGGCGTTATGCAAATCTTCCCACATCGTGATGTAGATATGTGGGGGCGTGTTAGAACGAGACGTTTTAGGAGGGCATTCATCTCTTTATGAGCTCTAAACCAGTGTTTCTTCTACAATAAGGCATCTGTATGTTTTGGATATGTTCTACAGCACCTCCTCTGTTATATGTAAACTATATGACCAGAAGTATGTGGACCCCCCTTCTAATTACTGTTTCTTATTCCAATATTTTCTTTGAGGACAAATCTTAAAGGGATAGTTTACCCAAAAATTTTAATTCTGTTATCATTTAATCACTTCATGTTGTTGCAAACCCATAAAACTTGTTCATTGTCCGGAATAACATGCTCTCTGCCTACATTTCTGCAAAACTCAAATGTACCTATATGTACAAATCACTGCAGTTTCCAGTTGAAATGAACACTAGAGACAGTAAAACTAAAGACTATAGAATACCCAAGACGTGTCACTCGTATAGTTTTGAATGGGGGAAAAAGGCAAAGCTCAATATGGCCGCTCTATCAACGGAAGTAAAAGAGCCAATTTGATGTTTCCCAATTCAAAGAAATAGGAGCTGCACTTGCATGCCCGAGAGGTAAAACTTTGGTAAAACTGACAACTTTTATTCCTTTTCACACAAATTATGATTTACAGGGCTAGAGTTTTGATTAAGAAAGCCTAATTTTCGCACAATATTATGTTATGACTTCAAAACAATTGTAACATACTGCGACATTTGAAAACTGATACTTTTGAACCACAAGCACATATTTCCAGTGAGCCTGGGTTGCTTTATAGTGGAAAAGGGTTCATCGGGCTATTAAACTGATCTGCACACTGAGAAAAAAGATGCTTGTTTAAGATCTCTTCATTGAAAGGATGGTTCTTCTGTGGCATCGCTGTGAAAACCGATTTTTGGAGTGCAGAGTGTTTTTCATTGAGGATGCCACACAGAATAGTGGCCACCTCATGTGAATGGAATTTATTGCTTTGCTCTAATAACAGGATGGTTTCTAAAATAAACGATTATGTTGGCAGACGGTCCACAAATCTAGTCTGTAACATGCCTGATGAAGCACACTGTAAGATTTCTCCCCGTCCTCTCTGCAGAATATTACCCATTGCCCCATTTTGTATGATTTTGCCAATGTCATAATAATTATATGAGTGTGGCAGAGTTATAGACTTTGGAGACGGCTCTCCGGGGTGGAAAGTTTAAGTTATCCTTGTGTCAGCGGATGTAAATTGCAGCATGTCGTCTGACACGAGCCAGTAAGGTGGGCTGTAACTGCCTGACGTTTTGTTAATGTGAGTTTTGTCAGCTTTCCAGCTGGCGCATTAACCCACTAGACACCAACAGTTCAAAGTTGCAATCATGTTTATGCTAATAACTTTTGAACCGTAAAGTTTAAATGCAAAATTCCCTTTTCCTCTGATTCATTGGCTTATGCCTAGTCGAATGCACATCAACGTTTTAATTTCTATGGGTCAAGATTTTTTGCAATTTTTAATAGTTCAAAAAACCTACTTTTTCGAATTTTGATACCCAATTTTTCCCATGTCAACCATTTTTGGTGTTGACCACTTTGAATTTTGTCATAAAATGATGCATTTTATAAACAGATTGGCATATAATTACAAAATTCGGTATGTGTCTTCGGCAACATATCCTGAAGGTACTCAAAAAGTTTTGGGGCAACGCCACCTTTTGGCCAAAAGTTAAAAGGGCATTTCAAAAAATGCTAGTAATTTTGTTTATTTTTGCCTATTGTCATGAGACTGGTCGTGATTGGCCGAATTCCTCAAGTGTGTGACGGAAATGTTACGCTCCTACCATACTGTGATCCCGTGTCCCGGCGCGACGAGACAAAACCAATAAAACCCGTTATTAACGAGGTATTTGTTGCATCCAGTGGGGACATAATTACTGATTATAATGACTTATACTGTCTTTTTACGCGTTGCGTTGCATCGCGCCGCGTAAACATAAAACCATGTCTGCATTTATAATCGGAGAAATGACAAACAACAAGCGCTGCTCTACACTGCTCAAAACTCACGTTTGAATCGTCAGTGGCAAATCCAATACTACAGCGAGAATCAAAGTTACGCCGCCTTTCTTTGTGTGCACATTTGGGCGGCGTTATGCAAATCTTCCCACATCGTGATGTAGATATGTGGGGGCGTGTTAGAACGAGACGTTTTAGGAGGGCATTCATCTCTTTATGAGCTCTAAACCAGTGTTTCTTCTACAATAAGGCATCTGTATGTTTTGGATATGTTCTACAGCACCTCCTCTGTTATATGTAAACTATATGACCAGAAGTATGTGGACCCCCCTTCTAATTACTGTTTCTTATTCCAATATTTTCTTTGAGGACAAATCTTAAAGGGATAGTTTACCCAAAAATTTTAATTCTGTTATCATTTAATCACTTCATGTTGTTGCAAACCCATAAAACTTGTTCATTGTCCGGAATAACATGCTCTCTGCCTACATTTCTGCAAAACTCAAATGTACCTATATGTACAAATCACTGCAGTTTCCAGTTGAAATGAACACTAGAGACAGTAAAACTAAAGACTATAGAATACCCAAGACGTGTCACTCGTATAGTTTTGAATGGGGGAAAAAGGCAAAGCTCAATATGGCCGCTCTATCAACGGAAGTAAAAGAGCCAATTTGATGTTTCCCAATTCAAAGAAATAGGAGCTGCACTTGCATGCCCGAGAGGTAAAACTTTGGTAAAACTGACAACTTTTATTCCTTTTCACACAAATTATGATTTACAGGGCTAGAGTTTTGATTAAGAAAGCCTAATTTTCGCACAATATTATGTTATGACTTCAAAACAATTGTAACATACTGCGACATTTGAAAACTGATACTTTTGAACCACAAGCACATATTTCCAGTGAGCCTGGGTTGCTTTATAGTGGAAAAGGGTTCATCGGGCTATTAAACTGATCTGCACACTGAGAAAAAAGATGCTTGTTTAAGATCTCTTCATTGAAAGGATGGTTCTTCTGTGGCATCGCTGTGAAAACCGATTTTTGGAGTGCAGAGTGTTTTTCATTGAGGATGCCACACAGAATAGTGGCCACCTCATGTGAATGGAATTTATTGCTTTGCTCTAATAACAGGATGGTTTCTAAAATAAACGATTATGTTGGCAGACGGTCCACAAATCTAGTCTGTAACATGCCTGATGAAGCACACTGTAAGATTTCTCCCCGTCCTCTCTGCAGAATATTACCCATTGCCCCATTTTGTATGATTTTGCCAATGTCATAATAATTATATGAGTGTGGCAGAGTTATAGACTTTGGAGACGGCTCTCCGGGGTGGAAAGTTTAAGTTATCCTTGTGTCAGCGGATGTAAATTGCAGCATGTCGTCTGACACGAGCCAGTAAGGTGGGCTGTAACTGCCTGACGTTTTGTTAATGTGAGTTTTGTCAGCTTTCCAGCTGGCGCATTAACCCACTAGACACCAACAGTTCAAAGTTGCAATCATGTTTATGCTAATAACTTTTGAACCGTAAAGTTTAAATGCAAAATTCCCTTTTCCTCTGATTCATTGGCTTATGCCTAGTCGAATGCACATCAACGTTTTAATTTCTATGGGTCAAGATTTTTTGCAATTTTTAATAGTTCGTGTTTCTGAGGAACATATGTAACTCTGCTTTAGAGTCTGGTTAAAACATCTTGCTGCCCATGATTTGCATTTGATACAGTAGCTGGGTGAATAGAAACATCTCTGCTAAAATGACAATGTAAATATTTTTGGTACCTTATTAAACCTGCAATCCTGACCACTCTGGTTAAATACTACAACATGTCCCAGGTTGCTACGCAGCATGTATATGGTGGGATATATATTGTGTGTAATAAAAAAAAGAAAAGAAACATTTTGTGGAAAAAATGACACCATGACATTCTGCTTTTGGTTCAAAGCCATTGGCAATTAGCAGTTTATCTGATTACAAGCTGGTGATGGTGTATAAAAGCATAACTGAAGATATTGTAAAGTCAGTTCAGTTCACTACACAACCATATCATTATAGAAACATTCTCTATAGCATGATGATCTTTGAAGGTTGTATTGGGTTACTGTTTGCTAGAGTATACTGATTATGCAACCCTACACAGGACAAGCAGTTTAGAGGATGGATGGAGTATAGAGTGTGAAATGGTCAAGAATTGCAGGGCTTGATTTGATGTTGTCACATGATATTGCATGATTGGAGGATGTTGTGTTGAGCTTTAATAAATTGACACCATTGGTGACTGTTTTGTATTAGATGCTGTTTTATTACAGTGCAGGATTTGATCCATGACTCAGATGTTCTTTAACGCTATTGCAACAAGTGTATTACAAACTAATGAGCCACTGCTGACCTCACTAACCATATCAGCCAACTGTCCTGTAACTGGATCTAAGGAAACTTGTTTTGGTTTTCTCTAAAAGAGTCATAAAGTGAGGGAACACACTGTTCTGGAGTGTTGTAATGCTCCTTTCACCAGAGCATTGCTTATGTGGCCTGTGCTTGTCAAGAACCACCAGGAGCTGTTTTTCATGCTTGTCACCTCATGCTAAGTACATCTGCAGATGTGCTGGTGAACCAGGTCTGGAAGTGGATCGTCTTTTAGTAGACCAGAATTGATGATTAAGTGATTGAACGAATGAACCAGTAAAGCCAGGAATGTGTCCAGTCAGACCTGACTCGAAACATGAAACATACTGAATCCCTCTTTCAAAAGCTAACATAGTTTCTCAAATATGGTCATGGCCAGTGCTGGGTGGTAACTGAGTACATGTAATCTGGATCATGTAATCCGATTCCACAAAGTTAGTACTTGTAATTAGATTACAAGTATTTTAAAATGTAATATAATCAGACAACAGTCACTTTTTTTATTGATTGCCTGATTACATAGTATTCACATACATTATTTATTCATCCTTTCTCCCTAATACCTTTTCATCTTTTAAATGTTCCTTTCTAAAATAGCCTACCGATAATATGCATTCAGAGAGTCTTCCAGTTTTGTAGACATTCACACAAAGACCACTCACTAGTCAGATGGTTATAATTACACAGAAAACTGAGAGGCCACACAGCATTTGAGCACTGGATTTACAAAAACCATTTAATGCACTTCATGATGTTTATAACAAATACATTTTCTTTCTGTGTTTTTTTTATCAGTATGGTACAAGATTATTCTGTTTAAATCAATGTGAGTTGTCAGAAGTAATCTAAAAGTAATCCGATTATATTACCTAAAATGTGTAATGGATTAATAACTTTTGTCATGTGATTTGGAATCAGTAACTATAATTTGTAAGTAATCTACCCAGCACTGGTCAGGGCACAAACAAAACATCTCATTCGTGGAAGAGAATGCAATGTTCTTCTCAATTTACTTCATGGGAAGCTACAATTTAACTAAATGGGCTCTTAGCGGTGTAGTTTTTCCCAACGAGTTCAGCTTCTCCAAAGTTCTCTCTCCTTTATTTTATGAATCTGGCAACCAGTTCCTGACTTAACAGATCTCCAGAGGGCAAGATGGAGTGTTAACAAGCTTCTACATTCTCAGTTTGGACGAGGGTTTGCTGCCCCCATCCTGAGCCGGACTCTCCCACGGGGGGCGGCTCGGCGTACTGCAGCCATCACCTCTTTATGAGCGCTCCGAGTGGCCTGCTTGCCGACAGTTGCCAGGCAAGTAACTCGCTGAAAAAGGAGAATGCGCTGTGAAAGGTGGTGATTCAGAGGCTTGAGTGCTCACAGGCACCCTGAGCCAAAATAATTTGATCAGCGTCTTTTCCCAGGTCTCCACACTGGCTCTTTTGTTGGCCTCCCTCCAGTGTGGTGGCAGCAGCCTGTTGATTACTGCTGTGGGCCACTAACGCCAGGGTTTCAGTCCTAAGTAGAGCTGACTTGGGAACTGATAAGATGCACGATCATAGACGCTACAAGAAATAACAGAAGACAAAAATCGCATTTACAAACATGACTCCCAGTGCTGAACTCCTGCCAAGAAAAAAATAGGTCAAAATAGGATAACTTTTCAAGAACATTCTTACGAACTTCTTAGAATCGGTCTTAAATTTCTTGAGAAAGAAATGAATCTGAATCTGAATCCTGAATCTGGCCTTTAATATAGGCGTCTCAGAAAAAGTTTAAAATGTGCATTGTTGGGGCCTCCAGGAACAGGGTTGAGATCCACTGTTATAATTTGTATATTAAGCTGGTATTGGAGAAAGTAGTGTAACAAAAAATTTAAAGCGCCGTAATGTATTTAGTAGCATGATTGTTGTACAAGTGATAAGCAGTTCTTCACGCCATTAGAAAAGAGCAAATTTAAGCAAGTTATTGGAAAATTGTGAACAATAAGTCTATGAGCAGCTTGGTCTTTGTCACATGTCAATTTCCAGACATATTGCATATGCTTTTTCATCTCGGTTTGCTCCCACAACTCCTTGCCAAAGTCAGCCTGCTTATTCACTTTGTTTTGCCTTTGGCTTTTCCAAGACCAGAAATCCTTTTGCACGTGATTTGAGAGCAGAAACACCTGTTCATAGCTCAGAGGTGCTAAACTACATGTTTTTAATTAAAAATTTTTTTTAATTAAACACAACTGTAATTGTGGTGCTACTATCTTTCCACATAATCTACTGACTTAAGAATTTTACTGCACAATTCTGCTTAATTATTTGTATTGACTTAAAGACATAAGACTTATTCACGCCAAGAACAATACCTCTATTAGTGTCCGCACCAATGGACGATAACATAGTTTATTACAAGCATGCACTGCCGCTTTAAATGCTTGAGCTCTTTAAAGTTGAGTGGATTCTGATTGGGTGTAAATATTTTTTAGCATTCATCAGCTGGAAGAAAATGTTCTAATAGTGACTCCAACGACATTCTTCTGTGTTATCACTATAGCTGTGGTGCAACTTCTCTGTTCTCATTGAATGATTATTAAAACTTAATAGTTATTGCTATAGTTATAGTCTTTTACACTCCTAAAATAAAGGTTCCAAAAGGGTGTTTTCACAGTGTTGCAACTTGCAATAAAATAATAATTTTGCTTCCCCAAAATAATCTTTCGTTGAACAGTTCTTAAAAAAAACATTTTTAAGCACTTTTTTCCACTATAAAGCACCTTTTGTGCAGTGGAAAGATTGAATGGATGTGAAAGCTTCTTCGTGGATCCACAGAATCCAATAACGAACATTAATTTCTCATTTATAAAGAGACTTGGTGTGACCATCTGATTAAATTTTTGGAAGTCAATACATTTGAAAAAAATGTTTTTAATTGAATTTGATAGAACAGGAACCTTTTCAATTTCACATCGGTTAAGCAGGAATTATGTCCTTTTGCAACTTTCCAGTTCTGCTGTGCTCTCTGTGGCTCTGACATTGTTGGGGTAATGCATTACAAGTTACACGAGTTATGTAATCGGATTACTTTTTTCAAGTATCTAGTAGAGTAACAGTGTGTTCACACCAGACGCAAATGTAATTATTCGCGTGAGTAGATTACATACTAAGTCAACGTTTACATTACTACAGGATCCTAATGTTATTCATCCTCCTCTGGATGGTGCTGTGAACCCAGACACGTCAGCGTTTGGCTTTCCATTGTATTTGGGACTTTTTGACAACAGGTACAAAACGGCAATTGTAGTCATCTCCACCATGGTTGATCGCGCTGTTTTTATTCGCGCGAGTGACACGAAAAACATCCTGCGAGTGACGCAATGCGCATATTCTCTTCACGTCTGGTGTGAACACACCATAAGGCTTTACTTTTTAATTTACTAGAAAATATCTGAGTTACTTTTTCAGATAAGTAACACCAGTGACTTTGTTTTCCCATGTATTGACTGACAGCTCTCCTGTACACATGTTGAGAGAAATCAGGAGTGAGTGCAGAGGAGTTGTGTGAACATGTTACTGTAGATCTAGACCAAATCTCAGCATGCCTTTACTCACCTCACTCGCACAGAAACAGATTCAGAATTACTCAATTAATACAATTGGTGAAATGCAAAATATAACAATTTTTATACTAAAAACAAACAAGCAAGTCCAGCCCAGATGAGGAAAAGTTACACAAAGTAACAACGCATTACTTTCCATAAAAGTAACCAAGTAACACAGTTAGTTACTTTTTTAGGGAGTAACAGATTATTGTAATGCATTACTTTTAAAAGTAACTCCCCAACACTGGGTGCTGATACCATTAGGCAGAGAAGGATACCATTAATACTCCACCAGTGGACTCATGTAAAATGTGTACATTCACAAGGCATCCTCTGCTTCTCTGTTATGTGACTCATGCCTTTGGATTGTTTAAGATATTTCATAATGTGAAATAAACTTCTCAACCACAAGAGAAATGTGTCTGTAACCCTAGTGTATGTCAGTTCTGCCAGCTCCGAAATACACCATCTGTGTGTGTTACGGCAGATAATCATTCAACAGGCAGCAAGGCAGCATAAAATAAACTGAGTTTGTGCTAAAGAACCAATGTTTGATCAGGAGAGTCACCAACTTCATCAAGATCCTCCTAATCTTTGCAGTTCTTTGTTTTAGCACAGCAGAATGCTAAATAGTCAATGTATAGTTTGCGTAAATAGTTGGCTGACATGTCTTTGGAGGGCCAATCTGATGTGTGTTATACAATAATACTCTGTATATATGTTGAATTTTTTTAATTTAAAGAAATTATGCATTGTGGTAGTACTGTAATCATTTTATTCATAATAAAAAATCAGGACTGGATCATTTTCGTTACTGTATTTCAGTAAGTTTGGGTTAAAATGAGCCATCTGATGTCTTCCATGTGGTGTGTTTGTTAGGACTGTGTGGATGAGTCCTAATCACTCACTAATGCTTCAGCTGGCAGCGTGTTATGGAATATTACTTGAACACGGTACTTTGTAATTATGTGGAAGGTCTGGCCCAGCTGTTTATAGCATGTCAAATGTGGTTTTCGACATGCACATTCCCAACTTAATTTTATTTGGGGATGATATGCCTAAAAACTGTTTAATTTATTGGAACAGATGAAACAAAGAAATAATTGCAACATCATATTAAGCGAGCATAAATTATGCCCCGAATGTAATGGTTCTCACACTGTTTTCGGTCTCAGAAGGAAATCCTTCCACAGTGTTAAACAAGGATGTAATTTGTCTTTAACCACATACAGTGAGCTTCTTAAACATCGGCCCTGTTACCATCTAATGATCCTGTGAAAACTCCACTCATGTAGTCTGTGAGATTAACTCAATTTAGGGTATTTATGGAGCATCTCAGAAAGCACACTGTCAACAGTAATGTAATCTTCAGAGTGTTTTATGAGAAATCAGATGCTCTTTTTGGAGCAGATGAAGGATGAACCAAACACGGTTTTAGATCAAACATTGAGCGTTGAAGTTGCTTTTTTTTTTCTTGCATCTCAATTAATGGTAATTTTCCAGTGAAGAGAGCCCTTCGTCTTAGTGTAGGCTAATATTTTCTTTCTTATTTTGCTGTTTGTGCAAAATAATATCATCCAAGAAGATAAAAAGAAAAAAAAATCTAGTTCAAAAATGCACATGGCAACAGCTTAGAAATATGTATCTCTTTTTTTGGTTTCATTTGGTTTCATAATTTTTTCCAGGTTATCTCACATTGATTCCCCACAGAGACTTTTGATTTTATATGCTCCATAAAAATATCTAATTTACATATTAACTATGTTCACCGTAGAAAAGGTATATTCAAGTCAGTGTATGATTAGCATGTTATTGTATTTCTATAAATGACCTGTTTAACCTGTGTTTGAATGTTAATATGGGTTTACTGCTGCTGTTGTTTTTGTTGTATATTTGTGATGTGTATACTCTGGAATTACAAATGATCATTTTTACAAGTTACTTCTACTTTTACCGATGCTAAGGTTCGAGTATTCCATTGTACTGAAGAACCTGGCAGAATAATTTGATCATTTGATGAGAGCACATCTTGCTTGTTGGTCTTTGGTTGTTTAGCACAGGTCTTTACTAATGGCGTACTAACAGTCTCCTCTCTCTTCTGCAGTGGCTGACGTGAATCTGTCGGAGTCTGGAGAGCTCGAGGCTCTAGCTGAGGCCCAAAGCGGAGGGCTGCCAACAGCTGAAGGTACAGGAACACAAGGCCTTATTAAACTCAATCCAGAAAGCATTATCCTAACACAGTGTGTTCATATCACCTAGTAAAAAAAAAGTTCTATAATTATTATGCAGTTTAAAGGATTAGTTCACTTCCAAAATAAAAATTTCCTGATAATTTACTCCCCCCCATGTCATCAAGATGTTCATGTCTTTCTTTCTTCAGTCGCAAAGAAATTGTTTTTTTTTTAGGAAAACATTTCAGGATTTTTCTCCATATAATGGAATTCAATGGGGACCAACGGGCTGAAGGTCCAAATTGCAGTTTCAGTGCAGCTTCAACGGGCTCTACAAGACCATTATATGGAGAACAATCCTGGAATTTCTTTGCAACTGAAGACACCAACTACTAAAAGAAAAAGTTCAACCAAAAATGCAAACTCTGTTTTTTTGCTAATGCTCAAATTCAGTATTGTACTAGCATCATGCTAGTTAGCGTCATCCACAATGGGTCCAAAATCCCACTCCACATAGCTGTATGTTAAACTTTAAATATGTTCTTATTGGCTTTCAAGGCACGGAACTATAACTACATTAAAAAGAACAATCGACAATAACATTGTTTATTATAAGTGCGCACTGCAGTTTTGTCATCTGCTGCTTTATATGCTGAAGAAGGATGGATTCTGATTGACTGCCAATTTTTTTTATAATTCATCACAGTCACACTGTAAAATTATTTTTTACAAATTTTAAGTTTTCATTTCACGCTTCATTTTAAGGACCTATTTTCATATTTTAGATCCCTTAATCCTACCCCATACCAAAACTTAACTACCTTATTGACTATTAAAGTAATAAGCAGCTAATTAGGAGTTTATTGAGGCAAAAGTCAGAGTTAATAGTAAGAATTGATCCCTAAAATGTGATGAAAGTTGAAATAAAAAAAGATTGCATTGTTTTACAAGAAAATACTATTTCAGTTTCTGCTTAATTGAATGTGCTTCTTTCCGTTTCTTCATAATTATGAGTGAAAACTGCTTCAAAGCAAATCCTATACCAAATTATTTTCAGTGCAGTTCAGATTTTCACAATCATTCTGAAAGTGATTCCAATGATATCCTTCCTCTGTGTCGTTATCGTTTTGGGTTCGACTTCGCTATTCTCATACAACTAGAACCATTAAAGTTTTATAGTTTGCGTTATCATCCCTGCAGTGAACGCTCCTGTATTTTGTTATTCTTAGTTTGCTGAGCTGAAGATGGGGTGTCGTGTGCAGTTACACAGTTACGATACACATGAGAACCAATAGTGAACCAAAACAAATCAATGGATGACTGCATGGTAGGTGTTCACGATAAGGTCTGGATCATGAAATGTGGCCTGCTGTGTCTGTCAGGAGTGGGTCTGCGTTTCTGCTTGCAGTGTGCATAAATCAAGAGTTTCAGGAAAAGCCACCACTTTGCTCTGGCAGGTCTGTTTAATAGCAGCTCCGAATATGAGCGCTGCAGAGACTATTTGTGTTGGCCACGGGACCAAGGGGTCTGGGGACGAGAGGAAACGATAATAGTTTTCAGGAGAGTGAATGAATGTATGAAGAGCAGTGTTTCTAAACCATGCATTACCCATATGAACTTGAAGCAAGAGAAAAGCTCACAGTGGCTGTGAAACATGGTAGTAAACAAAATGTGGAGTAAACAGTTGGACTAGGGTTGGGCCGATAGACAGCCATCATCCATCGCCGATCCTTGTCAGTTTAACATCGTGATTCCCCCCCACACACCCTCTCCCGCACTCCGCCGCATCCCAGTTCCATGTTCGGAAAGGAAATGAAGTGTACTACGGAAACCCTAAAGGGAATAAATAGCCTACGAGATGGGAGGATAAAAAATATATATATTTCTATACTTTTTCTCGCAATTACATCGTTGGGTAAGTATAGGCGACTTTATATAAATTGCGGGCATCAGGGAGCCGCTATTGAAACCACTTTCGATTGCGCGCTCTCATTTTACTCTCACTTTTGAGATTGCGATCACAAGGACTCTATACTATGTGGCAGCAGTACTTACCACACATTTGACAAGATTAGATGTTTGTCATTGGTGCTCAGGATCTGCAAATCATTCGCCATCGTCCTATCAGACATTTCTCCTTACTCTGTGTATGTGGTAAGTGAACTTTCATGTACTGTAATGCAACAGGCTACCGCTAGCAAGCGGCTAACCTTTTAGTGGCTCCGTAGAACACGTTATATGTTTCACGCTTCGGGCACACCCCTAACCCCGCCCCCCGATGTCATAGTCCATCACAGTGTTTCACTGCAGACATCGTCCGATGCCAATTTGGTAGACATCGCCCAACCCTAAGTTGGACATGAATTCTTTTATCTAACCAGGTGCATAAATCAAGTCTCCATATTCAAAACCAGTTGTGACCGTCAACTGTGTTTTGCGACAGAACATTTGAATAGTTTTTTTGGTTTCTGTTTTAGTAGCGATAGGCTAGTTAACTTCACCCACAAGAAATCTTGCTGAGATCAGTCACGTTCCATTAAAGAACATTTAAAACATTTGGAGTCTTGTGATTTTAAAATTGGCAAAATTTCTCAAAAACAACTGAAAACACACAGCACAATGCGATCAGCAAATCAACATTGCAACTTAAATCTGAAATATTCCAATACATGAACTGTTAACTCTGACTCCCCTTATGAAAAGTGCACTTAACTGTATTGAATGTGTAGTGTACTTCAAATCTTAAAAGTATATATTAAAAAAGTACTTGTAGATAATATTTACGAAATACAAGGCCACTTAAGTATACTTAAAGAGAGACACTTTCATGACCGTTTCTTAACACACTTAAGTAGACTTTTAAAAAGTGCACTTTCTAAGTCTTTCAAATTAAGTTTCTCTTTAAAGTACATTTTAAATCATTGTTTAATCTTTTGCAATTAAGTGTCCAAAAACATGAAAAGAATATACTTAAGTTCAAACTGAATGTAAAGTATGTTAATTTAAATTTTTAAGAATGCTTTACTTTTCACAAGGGTTCATGAGGGTCGCTGGCTTCAGTGGTGCATATTCCTCCATCGTTTTAATAATGTGTTTGGTAAATTGAGTATGTTGATATTAGGGCTGCACAATTAATCGAATTTCTAATCGCAATTACAATTACGGATGCCACAATTACATAATCGTTCAAAGCAGCAATTAATCATTCAAAGTCCACTTATGTTATTTTGTGTGCTTAAGATGCTTTTATTTCTTTCTACAGGTTATCTTAAGGGTTTTTCCATTGTTTTAATTTTAGTTTCAGTATAACATTATAATACCATGCATATTTTTGCCTTTTTATTTAACGAGAAACCAATCCGATGTATAGTTGACATTTGAGGCTTAATACTATAGAAAAGCAATAACAATTTTCAGTTAGTGTTTTCAGCTCGTTTATTTTCATATAAAAATATGGCACGCAGTTGCTTCAAACAAAAGTGTAAACATCATTCATTTAATCATAAATTAATAATCGCAATTACAATTTCAAAGGAATAATCGACAATTATGATTTTTGTCATAATCGTGCAGCTCTAGTTAATGTTTGATCAGCAATAACTTTGCAAATAATGTTTGTTATATTTACACATCAACTGAAAACAACCATAGACTAAAAGATTGATCTTGAGTTTGAAGAATTGAGATTGTGATTTGTTAAAATGATTGATGCATTGAAAAATCCTTTTTATCCACCTGTTTTATATATATATATTTTTTAAGCATTTAGTGTTGCGTCTGAAGGCCAGAGGTTGGTTAAATTGCGAGTTATAGTGGCTTGTCAGCAGTGCTTGTGTTGTTTATCGTTCCAATCATGGCTGCCCACAAGTAGTCAAACCCACTTAACCTCGCCTGCCCGCCGCACTCACCAAACCTGCGCTATGGAGAGGTCTCTTGGAGTTTTAAAGTAGTTTTGTACAGGTTTTTTCCTCCTCGTTCTTCTGCTTCTGCTTGCAATAATGCAATTACAGAACCAATCTTTATTTTCTAATTTGGCCCATTGTTTTACCTCAACTTCCCTCTTCTGACAGAAGCGATTGCTTTACTTTGTGCTTTTTACAGTACATTGTGCTTTGGCAAAGTGAAGTGACAAGTACAGCTTGGCATGTTTGAGTGGGTGCAGCCTTATACTTTATCTTGTTTGACTTTCAGTTGCACTGGCATCCATGCATGAGTAATAATGGATTTGTGTAATAATTTCACCTTCAGCCTGTTGAAACATGCTAGCTTTACCTGACTGTAAGTCTAGCCGCAGACAGTCGTGCAGCAGTGCTTCTCCGTGTCGATGCTGTGGTTCATTGATGAGGAACACATTCATGTACAGTAGTGGCTCTCTCATTATGTCACGTCTTCAGAGCGTCAGCTGAGCATGATCACAGTCATGTTTCCTCAGCGATTATAGACGGTGGAGGGCCTGTAACAGCTTGCCTTTACCACATCGAGGGTGCATGTCTTATTCTCAGGACTCGTGTTTTCACCGCTTCACTTTCTCATTCATTCACAGTTTGGCTCGGCAACACAGTTGGGCCTTTCATGCTTCAGTTTCTTCACAAATCTTCTGTGATGTGATGCAGATCTTGTCAATGCTGCCCTGTTTTGATGGTGTTAGTTTTTCTTTGTGTGATTCAGCCTTTTCCTGTCGTCTTTTGTTGACTGTTGAATTGTCTGCTGTTAAGGATTATTACGGTTCCATGTTGTTCCTAACTGAACAATGTGTTTCAGGTGCCTTAAGCCCGAGGTATACTTTGGTTTTTATGCATACCCTGTGGTATACATACACTGTGTGTGTGTGTGTGTGTGTGAAATAAATTTAGCCATCAGCTCAGTACATGCCTAATGTATGTGTGCAGTCCGTTTTTTCTAACCACTCTATATGCTCTGCTCACACAAAGGTTGATGTTTTTTGTGTGTATTTTTGTCTACTACACAAACTCAAACACACGTGACACTGAGCGTCTGTGTCTCAATTTATGAGGACATGAACAGATGAACTTCATCTCCAGAGCTGCTCTGAGAGTCCCTTCAGCAGCTTTACAGTTTCATTTGAGAAAAATACCATCAAACACACACTGAAAGTCAGAGCTCATCACGTCAATCCGCCAAAATAACCGTTCCGTTTAGCTTGAAATTATGACAAATATATTACTAGTATTGTATACTAAAATGCACTTCACAAAGCAATATTATTTTAAAGGAATGCAACCAAGATATTTTTATCCATGTTTTAATTTATACAGTTCTGTTGTGCAGCATCTTACTTGACTAAAGTAAATGCAATGTTTTAGTGTAAAATGATTTATATTTTCATTTGATTTCATTTAAAAAGATAAAGCAAGTTTTATTAATTCATTTCATTAGACACAATTTGGTTATGATACATTTGTATTAAATCATAAAACACAGAATGCAGAAAAAAAAGGAAATCACAGAATTTAGGGGGCCCTAAATTAAAAGGTTTCTTACGCTGTGGAGTTTAATTATGAAGGAAGTAATGTTTACATTTATTCTCAATATTTTCTGAGTGAATATTGTTACATATTGATCTCAGATTATATGGAAAAAATATTGTGGTAATATTTTTGGCCGTATAGCCCAGCCTTAGTTCCACAGTTGTTCCACTGAACCAGTGAGAATATAAAGAAACCAATGAGAATGAACAACAGCAAACTACTGGAGACGCAACAACAATGTGGTGTTGAGCGCAACTCTAGTTTAAAAACATTTGAAGACATTATAAAGGACAGAAATAGCAGAGACACTGGATGAAGATGAAACTTTGTGCGTACATGTCTGCTTGCGTTTGCCAAGCACTTGCATAAAAACCAAAATATACTTATGACAAACTGTGGCGAAAAGCCCATATTGTAGCCAACTAACGCATTTCTCACTTGTTTGAAACTAATGTAACTGACCAGAAAATTTGGGGATTGTAGCTACAAGTAGGAAGAGAATGTAATTAAAGCGCACACCTAGTTATTAGTGATTTAGTTTAGTAAAGTAGACACCAGCACAACAGAAAACAAGAAACTGTGAGGTTGAAATATGCACAGGGGATGACTTTATGCCTTGTATGCGCTTGGACTCAACTCTTGTAATCATTCAAGCGTACGTTGGACAACTTGGCAACTGCGTGTCAACCCATTTAAGGCTACATACCACCCTTATGTTGGCTGTGGGTTGTGGAGATATGATCTCAGATCAGGTTCAAGAGCGCAGGGGATTTCATGTCTGCTCGATAAGGCTGAAATCTGGCTCTTGTGTGCACGGCTGTGTTTATTTGAGCTCCGTCTGGCTCTCTGCATACTATGAGCTCACACTTCTCAGGCTGAGCTAAGCCAGGCCCGACGCCTCTTCTCTTTGCACTCTTGCCGTCACTTTCTCTGTTTTCCCATCGTGCAGTCCTGTTGCATTTCTCACCTCCGCAGCATCGCGTCATCTCTCATGTCTCTGTGAAGAGTCGAGGGCTCGGAGTCAACACACTGGAGCCAGATGGTTTTAAAACTAAAAGAACAATCTTCTATGGACACATTGGCAAAATAATCGCCATAAATATATCCCAAATTAAATCAGATGGAAGATACTTTCATATGTTATATCCACTGAAAGTAAAATAACTTGGTTTAACCCTAAATGGCAATCAAACATTTTTATTACAGCATTATTAGTTATTAGAACTCAAATGTGGCATGAAATGTCTGAATGAAAATGCCATGAAAATTTGTCATGTTAAACAAAACTATGGGCTGGTGGTGGTCCTTGAGATATTATTAGGCATTCAGTATTGATGATAATTATTACAAATGAGCTCTGCCATTTTGACAGGGGAAAAAAAAGAAGCAAAACAGAAATGTAGTCGCATATGAGAGTGATTTACTTGCAGTGTAGAAGGCTGAAGAATGATGATTGCAGACACTTTGAAACAGGTTTCACAATATGGAGGTATTGACAATTACCATGAAAAAATGTTATATTAATATTGTGTTACAACCACGTGAGAATACCCATTATATCTAGACACTCCAACAAAGTAGGTGGCGCTATTGCGCCTTAGCATTGTTTTTTCATAAAAAAAGAAAAAAGAAAGACAGCGTAGCTACTACTGCCACACAAAATCATGTCAAATCATGGGAGGTTTTTTTTTTTTTTTTTGGATTGCATAAAAAAAGATCAAGCAAATTTGTAATAGTATGTTTTTTTTAATGCTTTTGTACAGATATGATTTCAAACTCTCAAAAAAGAGTGATTTTGCATTTTTGAGTGAGTATTTTTTACATTTTATTTTAAAAAAATTAGTGAGCACAAAATATACAAAATAAAAAAATACTTTTTTTCCCAAAAAAAATTCTGTAGATGATGCGATAGCATCATTATTGTGAATTATTTTACCCACGATAATAGTGCAGTTGAAAATCTGACATATTGTAAAAGGCCTACTTTGAAAGGAAGGTCAAGTGTTTTATTAATACAGTCTCCTTGTGTACATTCAATTGAACATGGAGCTATTTGCGGGGGGCGTTGTGTCTCTGAAGTTTCGGGAGCTCTGCTCTACACTGTAAAAAAATGACTGTGAATTTAACGGTAAAAGACTGTAAAAATGCTACAGTAAAAACTTGTTAAATGGTTAACGGTAAATTCTCCTACTATATACGGTGAAAAACTGTATTGGACATTACATGTATTGGACATTAATTTTACGGTAGTATACTGTTTTTGGAAGTGAAAAAGACATATAATTTACAGTGAATAACCGTAAATTGACATTCCCAGAATTCCCTGCGTTACATTTCAAATTGTATGTTTTTTTGTTGAAATAAATGTTTCTTAGTTTTGTCTTATCAGTTTTTTTATGTTAGGCTTGTGTGTTACACCTAATGTTGTTAAATTAATGTTTATTGCATTATTTCAGTTTCATGTGTGTTACCATGATGGTGTTTAGTGTTTGTGTGAATGACACACTGTGCACCTTCTTTATATGTTATTATTTAAAAGCTGCTGGTGATGGGCTTTGGTTCATCATGTGACTTTCTCATCACCTCCTGCATTTGGTGGTTATCAGTGTATTACAAAGCTACAAAACAGATTTCAGTACTTCAATAGGTTGGTATATTAACATTATATCAGTTAATGAAATTATGGTATTTAACTGTAAATTTAATTTAAAACCGTAAAACCTAAAACGTTGCTACCGTATTTTTTACGGTAAAATTCCGGCAACCACAGCTGCTGGGTTTTTACTGTAAATTTTATGTTTTTTTTGTGGTTTTTTTTACAGTGTACCTAATATGAGTACAGTTTTATTTTCATTGGTTTGTTTGCTACTTTGCAGAGGTCTACAAATCATAGGTTCACCAAAACAAATGCATCCCCTCCTGAGACGGTTCTTTCATCCGCTGTTGTCAGATGTTTGTTTTGATCTGAAGCTGGAGTTACTTCATCCAGATGTGCTTTCCCAGACTTGAGTAATTCTGCCGTCAAACGCAGGGATCGGTGCTGTGGCAGTTTGACCTCGACTAGTCAGCTTGTGTTTATCTGGCCCCATTTGAAAATGGCACATAAACACAAACTTAAAACACAAAAATGTGTACAAACTTGTGATGAAAGAACATGAGAATTCTTGGCTGGAACCAAATATTCTGAAGCAGCTTCAAACGTGGCTAATTTAGATGTTAATAAAGGAATATCACATGAGCCAGTGTTTTAGAATAGTTCATAGATCAAGCATGTAAACAGCACAGGTATTTTAATAAGAAAAAGACAAGGAGTGTCGGAAAGATCCTCTCGTGTGTGGGAACTACTTTCTTGCGCCACAGATTCGGGATCTGACAAACAAGTTGTCAAAGATTTCGGTGTCCAAGCTTCTGTTGCTAATTTGAAAATCTCACTTTAGGACTAACAACTAACAAAAGAAAATCTGTAGTTTTTACAGAATAATTTTGTAATACATACAGGAAAAACTGTAAAAACATTTACAGAACAAACTGTACATTTTACAGTATAAAACCATAATTTACAAACAAGAAAATTTGAGCGTAATCTAGTAAATCCAACATTGCACACTGCTACTAAAATCTGTTTTGTAATTGACAGCCACCATAATTATGCAGGTGGTAAAATTGAAAGCAATATCAGTTTATCACAAGTAGCTTTTCCACAAGCTGAAGTATATCATAATATATAGAAGGTGCACAGAGTCATTCACTTAAATAATGCAATAAACATTCATTAAACTACAGAAGATGTAACATAAACCCACATGTACATAACTGATAACAAACGTGACAAAACTATTAAGAAACATGATTATTTAAACAAAGACTTTCTAATGTGGAGTGTCACGCAGTGAATTCTGGGGAAATTTTTTTTTACTGTAAATTATACATTGATTTGTTCTTTTTTTTACTTCTAAAAATTTTACAATTAACAGCATTTTACTGTAAAATTACATAATGTCTGGCTAGATCTTTTACAGTTTTTCCCTGTGTATGGGAACTTACTGTTAACCTATTATTCCCCGTAGTGTTTTTACAATATTTTACAGTTAAAATTACACTTTTTTTTTTTTACAATGTACTTATCTCTGCCACTATACTATTATATTACTACTGTTATATTACCTTGGCATTAAATAAAAAAACAAACTAGTTAACATTGCTGTGAGGGTGTTTCTAATACAACAGCTGATTGCAGTAATCAGCCTCTCTATACTTGGTCCATCTTTCAGACTTTTCTTTTGCTATTACAGTAATTTGAAATGTAAAATATTTGCTGTAGTTTCCCCGTTTCAAAATCCACATATGAGAACCTTAAATTATTCAGTGATTTGGACAAATTGGTTGAGTGAATGATTCAGTGACAGTGTTTTTACAGCAAACTGAGAGCAGTGTTTTCTGTGAACGCCGCTGTTCTGAGACCCTCAAAAACACTGTCATCGTGAGCTGTTCACTTATAAATGAACTCTACCACGCTTCACTCTGAAAACACATTGCAAATGTATTTATTTAATTGATCACAGCCTTTGAATTTGTTAATCGCACTAAGCTGTCATTATATATATTTTTTTCAAATAATTGCTCTAGTTTTAATCCATTCTAAAATGTTCAGCTTTAGTGTGTGAATGCATGACATAAAATGTATATGTCATTTGTTCACAGTGGGTCTGTGTGCAGAACCACACACAACATCATTTTTCAAGTTCAGTTCCACCGACGTTAATCTACTCTCCTGTCTGGTTTGTTTGCCAGACAAAATGGCAGATTCTGCGTTAAGATTGGTCAGATCGCCTGTCAATCAAACTCCTGGCGAAGGGTGAATGAAATAAACCAATAGTTTTCACGTGACGTCACACCCTTACAGGAACGCCATATGGAGGGCAAAACGAGGCTTTCCTCCGCTGACCGCCAGTCATTTTTAGGAGGTTTGCATTAAATAGTAATGTAGTAACAGTGATATTTAAAGCCCGAATTCAGTACACACCTTACGGATGATGCAGACTTTGTATAGGCAAGCAGATGAACCTAGAATAGAAACGCAATGCGCTAAGTTTAATATTAAATGTTTTCCCATAGAAAACCATTATAAAGAAAACACAACCATTTAGCGTATTGCGTTCATATTCTGGGCTCATCTGCTTGCCTGTATAAAGCATGCATCATCAATAAGGTGTGTACTGAATTTGATCTTTTGTATAAGATAATATCACTGTTTTAAGGCACTTTAAGTGTTTTCACATTAAAGGTTTTAGAATGTCCCGCTGTTTTTAGCGATTGAAATATTGCGACGGGTGCTTTATATGGATTGCTAATGGCCAAAACTTGCATTTTGTTCACATATCTTTTGTTTTATTCTTTTGAGAGGTGATCTAAATGTTTGTGGATTGGAAACAAATGGAAAATTGACAGGCTTGTGCTGCAGTTCTATGTTGTGGATGTTTTGCCCGCCAGGTTTTCGAGCCAGTCACGTGACTGAAAACTATGAATAGTGACTTCTGTGCAAGCTCTACTTCATAATATATTGCTAGACTATTCACAATGGCCTTTTTCCCTGTGAGGTTTTACCAAAATCTCACTAATGTGACCGCACCTTAAGTTAAGTTCAGGTTCGTGTCATTGGAAGACTTTTTGCACTCATATTCCAAACCGGAATTTCATGGAACACAAAAGAAGATTTTGAAAAATGTCCAACATGTTTTTTTTCCATACAATGAAGTAAATGGAGTTAGACATTGACAAGTTCCAGGAATGCTAAAAAAAAAAAAAAAAAAAAAAAAAAAAAAAAAGAATAAATAAAAGTATGTGTCAAGTCTTCTGAAAGAATAGGAGGAACAGGCCATGATCAATTATAGTGTACTCAGTCAAACGGATCACGTTTTTGATGCCTTTTTGTCATTTTTGGAGCTCTACAGTATCTGTCCCTGTTTATTGTATTAAGATGAACACATGAGACAATCTGCTAAACTCATACGGGTTTGGAAAGACCCAGTTTACAGCTATATTAACATGCATTTCAGATGAGTCTTCTGTCATCATTTATGTTTGACATTTGTCCGATTTTACATCACTTTTGCAGGAGCGGTTAGTTTACTATTGAATAAACAAATCCATGTCACACGGCGTATATGTGAGAAATAAATGAAGACACTGAAAAGCATAAGGAGGGCAGTGTACAATGTTTGTCCAAGTGTTAAACAGGCTAAAATGGTTCCTGCCTTCATGTGAAAATATTTAAATGTAAGGAGAACATACTATGTTGTGCTCCTCATCGTTTTTCCCCTTGTGCAATGCACAGTTTCTTTGAAGCTGCGTGGCGAGGATAATTTGTGGTTAGTCATTAAAGAAAGATGCTATCTAAGTAGAAGAGCACTGAGAAGTTGTAAGACCCCATGTGGACATTTGATAAAGGCAGAGTATTGTTTTTGTGTGCATAAATGTTTACAGATGAGCATGAGAAGCACACATCTCCACTTGTGTTGCTTGCAGCTTGACAGGCTCATTGTCTTTCACACTGAAGTATGTGTGAGGTGCGTCACAATGTTCAAAATGTTGTTCAAGCGTTTCTTGAGAGGACAAACTTATAAACTTTGAACAGGTTACAAAGAAACAGCCATTAGGGAAAGAATGCTTTGCATATTTTTTTTCTCTTATATTTTCAACAAAAAAAGTAGGAAGTAAATCGGAGTCTTGTTAGGCTCGAGTCCTCAAACATTAGCTTGAGAGAAAATTCCTTGCTCAATCCAAACTGCAGTGAAATTGTAACCATATGTGATATTAAGGCTGGCCGTAGCAGAAATCTAGAGCATTGATGGTTACGCTGGCAAAATGCCGGAGCGAAATGAAACGTGAATAGTGCAAAATTCCATCTGAGAGCAGTTATTTTAGCACAGCTTCACACTACATCTATTCACAGGTTTCACCATAGGTGTGTTCAGAGCAGCAGTGTGTGATTTCTAACCGTTTGAAAAACACTGGAGAACTTTGACTGATTAGGGATCTACTAAAATGCCAAACCCAAAGGCTGATGAGTGAAATATGATTTGCTGCAGGGCTGTGGCCAGACATGTTTGTTTCTGATCGTGTTACATGTGTGCGAGGGTAGGACGTTTTCAGAAATACTGTTTGTACTACAGTAATTTGTGACCCTGGACCACAAAACCAGTCATAAGGGGACATTTTTTTGAAATTGAGATTTATACATCATCAAAATATTGAGAAAATCATCTTTAAAGTTGTCCAAATGAAGTCCTTAGCAATGCATATTACTAATGATAATACATTTTTTATATAGTTACAGTAGGAAATTTACAAAATATCTTCATGGAACATGATCTTTACTTAATATCCTAACGACTTTTGGCATAAAAGAAAAATCAATAATTTTGACCCATACAATGTATTTTTGGCTATTGCTACAAATATACCCCAGCGACTTAAGACTGCTTTTGTGCTCCAGGGTCACATTTAGTAAGATATGTAAAATCATTTTTGTTTGCTGTTTTCTGTATTGGTTGCAGATCAGTTTGGTTTGCAGTGGAGAAGCAAAACAATGCAGTCTATCCACCTTATTTGTAACATAATTGCAGCCATTTTTATCTTCAATGTGTCTTCTAAAATACTACATTCTGATCAAATTCAAAAGTAGCTTTTATGTATCGTTTGCACATTTTATTGGTAAAAGAAAAAGAGAAAAAGATTCAAGAGTTTGTGTTGAGTAGGATTTTTTTTTTTTAATTATTCAACAAGGATGCATTAAATTGCTAAAAAGTGACAGTAAGGATTTTTACATTGTACATACCTAGACTTTACATACATAATTCAATCGTTCTACTGAACTTTCTATTCATCAAAAAATACTGAAAAAAGTGTTACAGTTTCCACAATTAACAACACTTTATTTTCAACATTGATAATAATCAGAAATGTTTCTTGAGCAGCAAATCAGCATATTATACTGATTACTGAAGATCATGTGACTGAAGACTGGAGTAATGATGCTGAAAATACAGCAGCGCATCACAGCAATAAATTACAGTTTATAAGATTTTGTACTTGTAATTATATGTCACAATATTACTGTATTTCTGATCAAATAAACGCAGCCTTGGTGAACAAGAGACTTCTTTCAAATACATAAAAAAATCCTACCGACTCCAACTTTTGAACAGTAGTTGAAACTTACTATTCATTCCATATAAAATGATATAGAGAAAAACAGTTTGCTGTGTATTTTGATGTTTAGAGTATCTTGCTAACGTCATACTCTTAGTTTTAACCACCAGAGCTTGTGCTCGTTCCAAGTCCATCACTTACAAGGTTTGATTTCAGTTGGGATGCTGCCTTAGAAGGGAGACAGGAGACTCGGTTTGGATCAGAGCCTGACTCCGTATCGTATTTTAGCTCTGGAAACCTTTGGTGCTGTGGGTCGTCAGTTCACTGTGAGACTAAAACAAATGTGTCTGTTGTGGAGACGAGAAAAATAAAATCAAGGCATCAAGTTCAGAAGCCTTCAGAATCCAATTCCAGCCAGTTCCTGAGTCATCATCATATAAAGTCATTTGTGTTTGGCCAGAAGAGAGCACTTTTATCCAGTTGGTAACTGCAGAAACAGCAGAGATGGATATCCTGAACAGCAAATCCTACTGATTTTGGTCACTTCACATTCAGATTATGATGAGAGAAACAGCAATGCCCAAAGGTACGGTAGCGTAATAAACAACCATCGAAACTCCTTCAGATATGCTCCAATCATAACACTCAAACCACAGTCCACTGTGAGTACTGTAATGCTTTGGCTCTATGTGAGCACCTAGACTTCATGACTCCATGAACAAGAGGTCATGAGATACATAGAGAGTCCCATAATGCTCATTACTGTGGTCTCTTTGCTGAGAAAGGATACAGACTGGTCAGTGTAGATGGCAATGTCCTACACAACTCACATCCTTTAAAAACGATTCATAAGTTCAACTTATGACATACACCAAATATAAATAATATAAAACTAGTGTTAAAAGGTCATAAACGCATGGTATTATGATATGTAATGTGGTGTTTGAAGTTGTCCTTTGTGGGCCTGACTGTACAATGTACCGCTTCAGTGAAGTTGTCTTACTAAATATCAGCTCTGTGTGTCTTTCAGCCGAGTTATCACCTTGGTCATCACTGTCTGTCATTTTCTTTTCTCAGAAAGCATGAGAAGGGCTTCTGCCAGCCGTACCGTGGCATCGCGTGCGCTCGCTTCATAGGGAACAGGAGTATCTACGTGGAGTCTCTGCAGATGCAGGGGGAAAGTGAAAACCGCATCACTGGTGAGCATTGCTGTCCTGAAACCAGTGCTGGGAACATAAGCACAGTTTATTAGCACATACAGTGGAGATCAAAATTAGAGAACAACCTACAAATTTCAAGGTCGCTGCTTAGTCCTATTTGAAGTTATCGTAGCAGGAGTTGAAAGGCAGTGTTTAAGCATATTTCATAAGTTACTTGTATTCTGAAGCACAGTATAAAAACTTAAATGAGATATTTGAAAAATAAGTCTGATCAAAATTAGAGAACACTTATAGATACATCCAAGTTATTGGTGTAAATCTGGCACCTCATTTCCTTAATTTTATGACAAACTCTATTTAACTGGCAGCATTCCTCCAATTTTCACTGAGATTGCAAGATGCGACAGGAGGTTGTCCAAATGAAGGCTAAAGGGACGACCCTTTCAGCCATTGCACGAGAAGTTTGTTGTTCCAAATCTGTGATTTCTCAAATATTGCAACTTTACAATGACACAAATTCATTCAAGTTCCCCAAAAAGGCTGGTTGTCCATGCAAGACAAATGCACGAGAGGACAGGATAATGCAGAGACTCCCAGTGGGGAATCGGTTCAGCACTGCAGCTGGAATTGCTCGCCGGTTCAGTGCTGAACAGGGTGTGGATCTGTCTCGGCATGTTTAAGAGAAGTCGGACTGAAAGTGCACACTGCAGCGACCAAGCCTCTTGTCAGCAGAAAGAATCAAAAGCTAGGCTAGGTTTTGCTGAGGAGCATGTTGTGTGGAGAGAGAAGAACTGGTCCAAGGCTCACTTTAGTAATGAGAGCAAGTTTAATTTATTTGGGTCAGATCGGCCCCCGTCACACTGCAAAACGGGTAAAGCAGTTCCTTGAAGCTAAGAACACTGAAATGAAATAATGAAATGGCCGGCCCAGAGTCCTGATCTAAACCTGGCTGAAAATCTCTGGAAAATCCTTGGCGACAAAGTTATGTCTAAGAAACCCACTGCAGTCACCGAAATATAGAAGAGGGTGGAAGAAGAGCGGAGCAAGATCACAGCAGCGCAGTGTGTCCTGCGGCCGCAGATGTGCTGAAGTCACTCAAAGCAGGGCCTCTACACTTCCTCCTCATTTCTGAGAGCTGTAACCCTCCAAAATTTAAGTCGTAATCTTCTTTTGTGCTACAGTGGTTACTGTTCTCTAATATTGATCACTGTGTTTTCCACAAAATAAAGGTTTTTGTTGAAGTCCCTTGGTTATTTTGTCAAACATGTTAGTGTAACAGTGGTATACACAGCTAATATGCCTTCAAATTTTGAGCGATAAAGATGAACAATATTTCAGGAATCAAGTATTTATATAATGTTCTCTAATTTTGATCTCCACTGTATATACTACAGGTCAAAAGTTTGGAATAAGTGTGATACACAATCACATACATACACGCATATATATATAAATAAATGCAGCTTTGGTGACCAAAGACCTCTTTAAAAATATTATATATATAATATGTTTTAAAGAGGTCTTTGGTCACCAAAGCTGCGTTTATTTATTCAAAAATAAAGTAAAACAGTAATACTGAGATGAAAGCTGTATTTTCAGCATCATTACTCCAGTCTTCAGTGTCACATGATCCTTCAGAAATCACTCTGATATGCTGATTTGCTGCTCAGTTATTATCAATTGATTATTGGTGTTAAATTATTAATAGCGGTTTTTATTTTTAATGTTGAAAACAATTGCTGCTTAATGTTTTTGAGATGCATTTTTTCAAGATTCTTTTTCAAGCAGCACAACTGTTTTCAACATTAATAATAATCAGAAATATTTCTTAAACATATTAGGCATATCAGTAGCATATCAGAATGATTTCTGAAGGATCATGTGACACTGAAGACTAGAGTAATACTAGTACTAATAATAGAGTAGTCCTTTAGAGTGTAGTGTATCATGATCATAGATGTGTAGTGTATCATGATCATAGATGCACCATGCATTCTGCTGTTATCATTATATATCATTCTTGTGTTGTTCTCCAGCGGCCTTCACGATGATCGGCACCTCGACCCAGCTATCAGACCAGTGCTCTGAATTTGCCATCCCATCCTTCTGCTATTACGTCTTCCCATTATGCGAGGAGGGCACCAGAGGTCCATGGCAGCGCCAACTCTGCCGCGATGAGTGCGAGGCTCTGGAGAACGACTTGTGCAATGCCGAGTACACCATCGCACGCTCCAACCCTCTCATCCTCATGCAGCTCGAGCTGCCCGCGTGCAACCTGCTTCCCCACCCCGGCTCGCCAGAAGCTGCCAGCTGCATTCGCATCGGCCTGCCACCGCAGTGTAGGTTGACTTGGCTGAACTCGAAACCATAAAATGGGGTTTAGAGGCAAGGAGGGCTCAAGGGAGGATCTAATAAGCATGAAATCCAATGTAATTGGCTCCCAAGCACCCTCAATGAGCAATACCAATTGAAGCGAGAGGGCCCTCTTGTGGTGCATTTAAAATTTCTTGACGTTGCATAAATAACTCATGTCTATAACTCAGATATAAGAATATTTCAGTTACATTGATTTTTACTTAATGTTTTGAGAAAAAACACCTACTAATTTTCAATCCTTGTTAAAGATTCACCCCCAAATCACAGCTGTTACAACGGAAGTGGCGCCAACTACAAAGGCACGGTCAGTGTCACGAAATCAGGCTACCAGTGTCAGCCGTGGAGCGCACAGTATCCACACAGTCATCATCTGACGCCTGTTGAGTACCCTGAGCTCAGAGGAGGCCACAATTTCTGCAGGAACCCCGGAGGGCAAATGGAGAGTCCTTGGTGTTTCACTTTAGACCCTAATGTTAGAGTGGACGTCTGTGAAATTCAGCCCTGCAGTGAGTAGATTATCTTTATGGCCCTCAATAACTGATTTCAACTAATTTATACAAATATGTTCTCTGTTGTTCTAAATTTTAAATTTTTTAATTTTTCCAGATCCTCCAGAGAAAGTGAAAAAGGAGATACTGTACATCTTAATCCCCAGTATAGCCACCCCTCTTGTTATTGCCTGCTTATTCTTCTTGATCTGCATGTGTCGCAACAAACAGAAGGAGTCTGCTGACACCCCCACTCGCCGTCAACTCACTGCCTCACCGAGTCAAGAAATGGAGCTGCCTCTACTTAACCAGCCCAAGCATCAGGTAATCTTCCATCGTTTCAGCTTCTGAAATTTAACTGAAGTTGCATTCAAAATCTGCGTGCAATTTTTACATTCACAGGCCATTTTGGACCCGATTGAACATAAGACTTTAAATTAGTCTTAATGTTTTCAACTAACATTTGGCATCTAATCGATAGCTTATTAATAAGTGAATGCACAGAAATGTCAAAGTTTTGAATGTTAGTGTTATTACTATGTTATTACTACATGTATTACTATGTTATTACTACAATGCCCTTTTTTATTAATATGATGCAAGAAAAAAATCCATGAATAATTTTATGAAATTTATGAGAATATATAATGAAATAATATAGAATTAATAAAACAAAACAAAAAACTAACACTTGCTTCTCTAATCTTTTTGTATTCTATTTAAAAAAAAACCTTGCTACATGTACTGCGTTAAGCTACCTGAGACTTGTTATAGCACTTGCATATCATTGCTCTTTTGTTGATTTTGATTGCTTCCATTGTCCTCATTTGTAAGTCGCTTTGGATAAAAGCGTCTGCTAAATGTAAATGAATTATTTAACAAAACATCAATATTACTCTTAAGTCTCAATTTATAACTCATAAATGTTATATCTCTTAAAAACATTTAAAAAAAAATCATTTTAAAAGTCTAAAAACCAAATAATAATAAAACAATTAAATGTTTTTCAATAGTCATGGCTCATTTGCAAAGTTCGGTCCCCATACTATAAGACCTATGCATTTTTTCAGAGATTATGCATTTATTTCCAAGTTAAAATGGACCTGAATGTATTATGATGATTAGTGTGCCAGTGCTAATTAAGATTTGTCATTACATCCAATGTGTAACTGCACATTTCGCCTCTTCCATTGAGCACAAGCAGACTTGACGATGGCTTATTGTCTTTAACTTTTAGGCGAAGCTACGAGAACTCAACCTGTCTGCAGTTCGATTCATGGAAGAGCTTGGAGAGGACCGTTTCGGAAAAGTCTACAAAGGTCACCTCTACGGTACGGCTCCAGGTGAACAGACCCAGGTGGTGGCTATAAAGACGGTCAAAGACAAGGACGAGGGTCCTCTACGGGAAGAATTCCGCCACGAGGCCATGATCCGGTCCCGCCTACAGCACCCCAACATCGTCTGCCTTTTGGGTGTGATAACTAAAGAACAGCCCATGAGCATGATCTTCAGCTATTCGGGCCACGGTGACCTCCACGAGTTCCTGGTCATGCGATCCCCTCATTCGGACGTCGGCAGCTCTGATGACGACAAAACGGTCAAATCCACTCTGGAACAGGCAGACTTCCTACACATCGTCACACAGATAGCAGCCGGAATGGAGTATCTTTCCAGCCACCACGTGGTACACAAGGATCTGGCTGCTCGTAACATTCTAGTTTGCGATAAGCTCAACGTTAAGATCCTGGACCTTGGGTTGTTCAGGGAGGTCTACTCCGCTGACTACTACAAGCTAATGGGCACCAGTCCCTTGCCTATCCGTTGGATGTCCCCTGAAGCCATACTGTATGGCAAGTTCTCCACCGATTCAGACATCTGGTCCTACGGCGTGGTGCTTTGGGAGATATTCAGCTATGGCCTTCAGCCTTACTGCGGTTATTCTAACCAGGATGTGATTGAGATGGTGCGCAACAGACAAGTTCTTTCCTGCCCAGATGACTGTCCAGCCTGGATTTACACACTGATGCTAGAGTGCTGGAATGAGTTCCCCGCAAGAAGGCCAAGATTCAAAGACATTCATGCCCGGTTGCGCACCTGGGAGAGCTTGTCCAACTACAACAGCTCGGCACAGACCTCAGGAGCGAGCAACACCACTCAAACCAGCTCCCTCAGCACGAGCCCCGTCAGTAACATCAGCAATGCCCGCTACGTTAGTCCCAAAAAGTCTTCCCCCTTCCCTCAGCCTCAGTTTGTGTCCATGAAGGGACAGATGCGCCCAATGGTGCCGCCCCAGCTCTACATCCCAGTCAACGGCTACCAGCCAATGCCGGCTTATCCGTACATGCAGAACTTCTACCCCATGCAGATCCCCATGCAGATGCCTCCACAGCAGCTGCGCCCACAGTTGGTCGCCAAGGCTGGATCGCACCACAGCGGCAGCGGCTCCACCAGCACCGGCTATGTGACCACGGCACCCTCCAACGGATCTGGCACGGAGAAGGCGGCCCTTATGAATGAAGACCTGAAGACGACAGACGAGGATTTCGCTGACGGGGCTTCTCAAAGTGGCCTGCACAACGAGGACCTATCTGTTCCAGAGACAGAGCTCCTGGGGGACAATGACAGCCCGCGGACAGAAGACAATGGAAACAACTCGGAAGCATAGACAATCTATGATTTTTCGCTTTTTTTCTCAGTTGTACAGGTTTAAAAAGTGAAGGGAAACCAGTGAATGACACATGGACGTGGTGTTATTTATGGGTTTTTGTTTTATCCGCAGCCACTGATGGATGAACGCATCATGCTGCTGGAGATATTTTTATAAGAGATGTCAGCTTCACCCATGAGCTGCGGTTTTTGTAGTCTGTGATGAAGAATCAAGCTTTCAGCCCTTCTGCTTTGGGGTCGGTGGCAGATATGATACAACAGTGGACATCTTGTTGGTTTGGTTGTTTTTTAAATCAAGTTGCAAAGCTATACAGAAGAATGCATGTTCTTACCGTTGCTGTGCAACATGAAACATCATTTCAAGCATTTTGGTGGGTACCATTCATTAATGTAACCACTTCACAGTTGGCGGTGTCATTGGGAACAAGTCGTTTTACTTAATTAACAGGATTAAATGTATTTCTTGCTTGAGGGCTTTGATGTGCATGATGAAGCCTCATCATGGATCACGATTATTGGACTATAAAGACGTGGATGTGCAAAGACATGCTGACCCCTAGACATTTGTCCTCTTTTAGAAGTTGCTTTTATAAAACATTGAATTCCTATTGTAAAGATTTGTAATTTATGCCATTGATTCTCTTGAAGATGTGTAACTGGTTTGTAATGTTCTTTGTCTCATTTTGTTTAGCCTGTAGTGTTGCTTTAAAGTCATACCAACCAGAAACTTGCTTTCTACCCAGATGTTATTAACAAACATTAGCCATGTGTTTTGTTCATCCGGGCACGTGGAGAATCCAATAAAGTAATACAAAATATGATTTTACTAGTGGAGTGTCCTCAACATCTAGAAAGTCAAAGCTATACATTGGAAAAGCATTTTGCTATGATATTGTAATTGGCACAATCATGTATTTTATATGTGCTTTGTGAAAGGTTAAGTAACCGAGTGAGTGGTGTGTGCTGGTTCATGTTAGCCAATGACTGTAAAGTAGGTGTTCTTATTTCCCAAGAAAGGCGGGACCAAAGTAATAACTGATATATTCTCCACTTTTTTGGCAGACAAGCTGCAAATGATTTACACTCGCATACAGAAGCTGATACTTGCGCAGTAGCACACACGTTTGCCTGCTGAGATGTCAACAGGTGCTTGTTGCTCCACGCAGGATGAACTGGCTCGCATCAGTAGTTTACGGAATGCATGCCAGTTTCACGCGGCGCCCAGCCTCCGTGCAAACAGTGGGACGCGACGGAAAAGACAGTTTACGCCTGATGAGCAGAAAGACGGTAATTACTGGCTCAAGCGGACTCGTAATAACGAAGCTGCGAAGAGGTCTCGCCAGCGCAAGAGGATGGAGGAGCATCTTTTGGAGACGCGCGCCGTCGAGCTTCAACGAGAGAATGACAAATTAAAGGCTGTGCTCTCTACAGTCCATCATCACAGCACTGCTCAAAGTAACCCGATGCATGCTGCTTTTGGGTTCCCCTTCGGACTGCCAAACGACGGTCATCCGCGCAGTTTACCCGTTCCTACGAATGTGTTACCATTGCGCGGTCTGCCTCATTGCCCATTTTCCGGATCAATATGTGCTCAAACAAATCATTTTAGCTCGGTTTTCGATTTGGTATCATACCCTGTGCTGAAAAACGCTGCCGCTACTAATACTACGAGCCCCCCGCGCATCAATTTATTGGATAGCTATCATGCAATGGGCGGGTACCGTCATGGGAACACATGCGCCGGCGGAGCTTATCAGAGGAATAGAAGTTTTGCGAATGGAAATGACTCTGCTCAAACAATGCACGCGCTGCCGGACTGTAGAAACACTTTGGTCAAGCTGTCGCGTGTTCCCCGCTGTTATAATTACAAAGCGTCGTCCTCTGAAATGGCACAGGATTGCGCGCGGCAGCCTGGCCCGATCGGAGCCGCGTATGAAGGCGAAATGCAAGCTAACGCGGCAGAACCAACATGCCAACAACAAGCGACCACGCAGTCGGTTCTGCTTCCACACAAACTGCGCTACAAAGGTGGAAACGCAAGGTTTGCATCCGCGAGCTTCTTATCGTAATGGAAACCACGCGAGACAGACCATGCAGTTAGAGGTGTTACTGGCTGTCATAAAAAGATGGTCCTTTTTATTGCATATGTTTAATTGCTAAATCACTTACCTTGCACTGTGAATCTTTAGTTGTAATACCTCTTAAATAAAAGCTATTGTTTCTGCACAAGTGAGTGTTTTGTATATGTTTGAACTTTTTGCTTGAACATCATGCATCTTGCTTTCAAAATGCATATCAAATGTTATGAGCGAAAAGTCGGTGTATTTGCTTCTTGGTATAAGCTTATGTTAAGTGTAGGCTGTAATTGAATAAAAATACAAAAAATCTGACGGTGCACTTAAACAAATGCCCGTGCAATTGAAACATGTGTCTTTTCCACAGAGCGGCGCACTTGCACACTTCTTGTGTAGGTCATCTTGAGCGCCACGTTGTGCAACTCCTTTAGTCTTGGGTTACATCACGTCCACACCGGTTATATCATATCGATCATTCAATTACATGTGACTTATGCTGACAATGTCATAATACACGCATAGTTTTAGTTGTTGGGGAAAAGCATGCGGCGGTCATTGAGTTGATGCTGATACTGATTTAATATTAGTGTGATCGTGTCCTCTAAACGAGGTAATAATGCATAACACCATTTATGCAAGTCATTCTGCTGTTAACGTTTCCTTATTTCTTTGAATACCACTAGGTGCGTGGCTTAATTTCTTTAAAACAAGATGTGTGTTGATATTTCGGTTGCATATTTTACGCATACACGCCACCCAAATCTGAAGTAATTAAAATTAGACTGGGTAATAGTTATAATAGGCGAATCCCTATTATTACACACACAGTTATTATAATAATACTAGATCTGTTACTACATGCATAATCCTTATAATACACTGTATAGTCATGATTAAATATATATTTATGTAATGTTGACATTTCTAGATATTCTAGATCTGGTTTCTCTGTAAGCATTTGCAGTACACTTTGTAAAGGTAGCCGACAAACTCTACTTCGGGGTCCCCACTATGTTTGTTACTGTCGTTATTGCTTGTGTGAGACAGACTACTTTTAATGAGGCGAGTTTCATTGGCTCAAATCGGAAGATGCTGTATTCGGATTGGTAATCACGACCACATTATAAAAGCTCTTTGCGTTTGAAAGCGTGAGCTGTTGCAATACTTTGAGCACGCAACCCGCCTCAAAAATGGTGACATAATGATGCAGAGCATAATTTGAAGATACTGTAGGTTTTAATAGTCACGTTTCGACTTACGTGACATCAGCATGAAAAACTTTGTATATTTCCTGTCCGTCTTTTAAAAAAATAGAAACACTGTGCACACTGTTAGGCCTACTTCTCTCTGTTTGCTAAAAAATGATTTCCCCTGATGATAATATTTAGGAATTCACGTCCTGTGAGCTTTCTGTCAGCTGTTTATGATCAGAACTAGAGATGCCAGACCGCAAATGAATCACTCGGTAAAACCGGTAAAGTCACAAAAACATCTGAAATTGAAAAAGCGATTTATTCTGACAGTTCACTGACTGACACACGTTTGCAGCGGTTTCTCACACAGTAATGGGATACTTTATAAGACAGCAAACAAAAAGAGCGCTGGATGAGATGGAGATTTACATATAAATATAGCTAGGTAGATGATTTACCAGTTGTAGTCCGTTACTTATTACAGAGTACTTGATGAAAACTGTAGTTAGTAATGTAATCTAGGTTACTCATTTTAGGTGATCCATTCTGACTACTTTTTAGATTACTTTTGAAGCTTACAATTAAACATACCATATCGATATAAAAAACAAAGAGAAATATATTCCTTTTTTTTTTACATCAACGTCATAAAATGCATTAAACATTACGTTAGTGAGTTGATAAAAAGTTAAGAATTAAATCATAAAAATGGAAATAAAAATAATTGAAACACTTGAACACTAAAAATATAAACATTTTAACTGTTTTACTGCATGCCAATCAACATCAGAGAACTGTAAACATGCAACTGTGTTGTTGAATTATTTGAAAAATGAACAAAATGAAGTAAATTTTGGCTGACAAAAATGGATTTGGGAATCCATTATGCATTACATGAACAAACGTTAATAAACATGAACAGCAATGACATTAAACACCCAAAGTATTTTTGTCCAGACTTCCAGAATCAACAGTTACTGAAGGTCACGGTATATGATGACGACATAACGTTTCACAACTATCACCAGTGGTCTCTAATTCCTCAAATTCAGAAGCATGGTTTGCCCATTTATTTTCTCGACATTTGTGAATAAGCTAAATGGTATGACACACAGTAGGATTTTTAGAAAGGAACATTTCAAAGAGAAAAGAGAATAATTAATCATGTAATTAATCTTGTGTGAATAATACGTAATCATGTAATCCATAAAAATGTAACTGTAATGTGATTATGAACATTTTAAAATGTAATGTACTCTAATTACAAGTACTTAATTGTTGGAATCTGATTACGTAATCCAGATTGCATGTAATCAGTTACTACACAGCACTGCATACAATCCAGTGTAGGAAGCAAAACTTGCAAATGTCTTCAATCGTTTGTGAGCAATAAAGCAGCTCTCTATTTATGTCCATAACAGTATTTTTTTTTTAAGAGTATCAAAATATAGGCACACTTTTTTGATTGGGGTGTCTAATCTGTCTCTGTTTTTATCTCACCAGATCCCTTAAAATTCTCTGGAACTGACTTCACAAAGAGGACACACATGACTTATTATAGCACTTGGTCTACAATGAGATGTTAACTTAAAACCAGAGTCAACTAATGAGCTTATGCAGTCTTGATGACCACATTGTGTAATATGCAAGCCATTAAGGATGAGCCCTCATGCACTGGGCCCTACGGTGGAGAGGATGCATTGGTGCTGGCGGTGGCTTTGCAAGGGACAGACAGGGACATGATTAACCACGAGTTGTCCACCATGCCCTTTAAGACAACGTCCACCAACTGTCGCAGAAAACGCGAGTTCATACCGGATGAAAAGAAAGACCGCCTATATTGGGAAAGAAGGCGCAAGAACAACGAAGCAGCCAAACGTTCACGAGAAAAGCGCCGACTCAACGATATGGTTCTGGAGAACAAGCTCATGGCCCTCGGGGAAGAGAACGCATCGCTGAAAGCCGAGCTTCTGTCGCTTAAACTCAGGTTTGGCTTAGTGAGCTCAGCAGTCTATGCTCAGGAGGTGCAGAAAATTTCCAGTTCCACTGCTGCACTCTACCAGGACTTTATCACACCCAGTGCCGCCAAGGGTTCCTACCCAAGTGAGCTCGAGCCAGCACGTTTAACCAGCAGCCACATATCAGTCATCAAGCACTCACCTCACAGCGCCTTGTCCGATGGATCCGACTCAAGTATGGTGGCCCAGGGGAGCCCACTTATAAATATATCCCGAACCCCTGACAGCATCAAACAAGAGCCCCTGGAAACCGGCAGATGCGCCAAAGACAGGGTTAGTCCATACGAACTATACAGAAACTACCTAAGTAGCCCTTTCCCTGGGAGCTACTCCCAGCCATCGCCGTTCTTGCAAATCACCAGATCATCCAGCAATTCGCCACGAACATCTGATGGTGATGACGGGGCCGTAAGCAAGTCCTCAGATGGAGAGGATGAACAGCAGGTCCCGAAGGGTCCGGTTCCACCCAGGACCGATTCACAGAGTGTGATTGTGTCGACCCTCAAAGTGCCAGATGCCAATGCCTCAGCTTTGCCCCACAAGTTGAGGATCAAATCCCGGGCCATCCAGATCAAAGTGGAGGCTATTGAGCCTGACTATGAATCATCTGGCAAGTCCTCCTTTCCCATTGACATGTCTGCGAGTCGATGCTACCAAATGAGTCAGTACGATACACCCGAGTACATTCAGTCATCTCTTAGCCCGATGTCCCTCCAGATGGCCGATGTTCAGGACTGGAGTCAGCAGCCGAAGGAATGGCACAAAAATCACAAGGAGGATCACCGGCACTGTCCAGACTCACCGAGAGCTATGCCTAACAAACACATCGTCGACCTTAAAACCGACTCGTATGCAAACTCCGAATCTGAGAACTTGTATTTGAAACAGGGCATTGTTGATCTGTCGACAGAAGTGGCCTCCTTGAAAAGACTGATTACAAAGCAGCAGGGGTCTGTTATTGAGTCCACGAAAAGCACTACTGAAATGGACTCATTATGAAAAATATGTTTCTGAAACTGAATTCCCTCTATTTGCACAACGCCTGTTTTCCACTGTGTTTGCTACTGCACTGTGCGGTTGTTATGGTGTCAAAGAGCTGCACTTCATTGAGAAGAATGGTGTTTTGTGCACTTACTGTTGTAGTTTGGCGTGTCTTCTTGATGACTCCATTTGTAACCCAAAAAATTGGGCTACTGTTAATGTTAACTTCTCAAAATGTATTGTACATTGTATGTTCTCTTTTGTTTACAATAAATGCAAGCACTGAAACACTTCTTTTCCCCCTTTCTCATTTAGCAAAGTATATCAGCTTTGTTCAAACGTTTAAGAACATTTGCTCTTGAATATTTAGTACATTCTCTGAGTAAATCCCGAAAGGTGTCACACTTTGCCAACTGTAGCAATAGAATGTATCAGATATTGCAGATATACTCTCTATAATTCTGAGTGCTCAATAATGCAGTGTTTATGTAAGTGAGTAAAAACATTTACTGAATAAGATCGTATAATACCTCATAAGTACCTTAATCGTTATAATACATTATAATACTTGTGGTTATAACTTTTAAAAGTGTGATTTACAACACACAATGAACACATTGTATACACTTAAGCCATAAAGGATTCTAGTTCTCATAGTTATAATATATTATAAGGCTTATGTCTTGATAGTTTAAGATCTACACAATATCTTATTACATTTTATGAGTGGTCATATACTGTAAATTACAAATACAAAGGCTTCTTGTAAAAATCCAAAAGGCTTTATAATGTGGTCATACTATTTATAAAGGGGTCTTTGTTTGCCTTAAGTAAAGTAACAAGTGAAATGAAGTCGTCTTTTAAACAGGCTATATCATTAATGGGTTATATTGCACATTTGCTGTATTTATTGTAATATCAACACAGCTATATTGCATTGTTTGAAGATGTAAAAGGGCTACCATGAGTTAAACTAGTTCACAGTAGAATTAACGTCAGCCTCACTGGAAACACTAAAATATGAATAACCACCCCAACTACTGTTAAGATTTAGTAAAACAATATGCAGATCTTAAGCAGATTATGAGCCTTATAATACATTTTAACTATTATACATTATGCATATACTATAATGTGTTAAGAATATATTTATAATGCATTATAAATACAGGCTTCATAAATGTGACCCTGGAGCACAAAACCAGTCTTAAGTTGCACGAGTATGTTTGTAGCAATAGCCAAAAATACATTGTACAGGTCAAAATTATCCATTTTTCTTTTGTCAAAAATCATTCGAATATTAAGTAAAGATCATGTTCCATGAAGATATTTTGTAAATTTCCTACTGTAAATATATCAAAACTTCAGTTTTGATTAGTAATATGCATTGCTAAGGACTTCATTTGGACAACTTTAAAGATGATTTTCTCAATATTTTGATGTTTTGCACCCTCAGATTCCAGATTTTCACATAGTTGTATCTCTGTGTGATGCCCCCCGAGGCATCCTAGGTGTATATGACTTTCTTCTTTCAGACGAATCCAGTCTGAGTTATATTAAAAATTTTCTTTGATCTTTCAAGCTCTATCATTGCAGTCAACGGGTGTTGCAGTGCTTCAGTCCAAAAGAAGTTAAATAAAAAGCGCCCATTAGGGTTGGGCCGATAGACACTGCCAATGTTAATATGACATCGTGATTCCATCCCCCCACACCCTCTCCCGCAATCCGCCGCATCCCAGTTCCATGTTCGGAAAGGAAATGAAGTGTACTACGGAAACCCTAAAGGGAATAAATAGAGATGGGAGGATAAAAACATATATATTTCTATACTTTTTCTCGCAATTACATCGTTGGGTAAGTATAGGCGACTGTTTATAAATTGCGGGCATCAGGGAGCCGCTATTGAAACCGCTTTCGATTGCTCGCTCTCATTTTACTCTCACTTTTGAGATTCGCGATCACAAGGACTCTATACTATGTGGCAGCAGTACTTACCACACATTTGACAAGATTAGATGTTTGTCATTGGTGCTCAGGATCTGCAAATCATTCGCCATCGTCCTATCAGACATTTCTCCTTACCCGGTGTATGTGGTAAGTGAACTTTCATGTACTGTAATGCAACAGGCTACCGCTAGCAAGCGGCTAACCTTTTAGTGGCTCCAAGTTGTATACAACTTTACAGGATTTGATTGGATTGTGTGGGTTACACTAATGTCCACCTATATTGCTGGTATGATATTATTGGTTGCACACAGTTTTGGTTAAGTCAAGAGAAATTGGGTACACTCACTGGTGGATAAAGTTATTACTTTTTTGCCGAAAGACTGAAAACTAACATGGCCTTCAGAATATAGTGAATTGTGAATCATACATGATTTAAGATGTAGTGACACTGAACTGAATGTTGGACAGCAAAAATACTAGTACATGTGAAGTTTCATCTGCAGCGCACAAAAGTTTGGTGAACATCGACTCCAGTTGGCATAGCAAAAAGACATTTGAACACACATGTAGAATCAAATGTAAAAGTTGTTTTGCGATCTGATGAAACGTGACGGCAGCTTTAGACCATGTTTATTTATAAAAAAAATAACTGGGGTATTAGTAAATAAATTGAGATTTTTGTCCATTTTTTCAGTGAGTGACCAGATCATCTCATTAACACTGATCAGTTGTTTGTGACATGCTTTGTTAATAAATGAGAACCATACATACTCTTCCAGTGTAAATCCATATTAGAGATCCTCAAGCTTAGTCCTGGGTTAATCTACACTGGATATCAGGTCTAGTGTGGGATCAACAACCCAAAGTGATTTAATGGTTTTATAAATTAATCTTGGTTCACTCAGTAGAGTTTCTTTTGTATTTAAGCATCTCTTAAATGAATTAACATTTCTTCGTTATGCTGTCAGTTAGCAGATGGCTTCTTTCATGCGTTCTCCTCTCACACCCAGATTTAGATTTAGGAAATCTGTGCATGATGCTATAACAGGTCTCCTGCACTTCTTCGAATGCATTTCCACACCATATGTTTTCACACGTGGCACCTTTTTTTTTTTTTTTTTTATTCTTAAGGACATCAAACCCTAAAATAAAACTCCAGAAAGCTGTAAAATATGTGACCTTTAATTAAAAAAATTTAATTTCTGAAGGAATTCATATTTTTCAGGGTGTTTTGAGAGAGTTCACCAGACTAAGAGATTTATGATTTGTCTCAAGTGTTTCAGTAAAGTTTAATTGGACACTTTTGGCACCCTTTTCTATTGAATCATATCCTGAAACGTGTGTTTCATATCTAGAAATGTGTGTATTGTTACAGACCTATAAGGCAGCTCACTAGGTTTTGAAGCACAACAATAACAAACGGAGCCAAATATTTCCAACTGCCAGGAAAAGGAAAACAGAACACATTAAAATTAATATTCAAAGGCACTTTTTCTTCCAAACTTCTGTGCCTCATTTCCTGGAGTTGCTATTTTGATTCAAAAATCGCTTTGTATATAAACTCAGAACAGCAGCAGTATGGAGGACCAAACCTGCAGAAATTAAAAATAAATAAATACACAAATAAATAAATAAACGTGTGTGTAAATAAATAAATACGCAAATAAATAAATAAATAATTAAACGTGGGATGAAATATAGGCAAATAAATAAAATAAATTGGTGGTCAAATGGAAAATGTTTAGGGAAATGCTAAACTCATCCTAACTATATTCCAGTGCTCACTAATTTATTTCTGAATGTAGTTCCACATTTTTTTTACCTCTGCGCAACATGCTAATGAGAAAGAGATGTAAATCAACTGTAGAGAACTGTAAATTAACAGCAACTGACAGCAACCACAGTTGCCAGTATTCTACTGTTATTTTCAGGACATCATGCCAATAAAGCAATATGAATTGAACAGAGTTGAAATGAATAATCGATTACTAAGCAAGTTGATTCGATTATTATCTTTCTTTCTTTTTTCAGATCGAATGCCATCAATGCAGGAGGTGGTTTCATGTGCCTTCCAATGACAGCCAGCCAGTTCAAGAGGGCTCAAAAGGTTGACTGGAAGTGCTGCCTATGTAAATAGTTTTAAATTCTGCAAATCGTCTAATATATTACAGTTCTTTAATGTAAAGTTGCAGTAAAAGAAAACAGCTAGGATGAGTTTAGCATTTCCCTAAACATTTTCATTTTGACCACCAATTTATTTTATTTATTTGCCTATATTTCATCCCACGTTTAATTATTTATATACATATTTAAACAAGAATACGTGTATTTATACAAACATTTATTTATTTATTTGCGTATTTATTTATTTATTTATTTAAACACATTTATTTATTTATTTGTGTATTTATTTATTTTTAATTTCTGCAGGTTTGGTCCTCCATATGTATGTGTGTATATATATATAAACATATACAAAAAAATCTGGGCAAATTATGTGGATGCTTCATGGTTGTCTTAATGAAACGCATCCATAGTTATTGTGATGAACCACACCCCTGGTTACACCTGTTTGAACTTACAGGGAACTGACTTCATCTGTTCACTAAAATCATCTTGATATCAACTAGTTGAAAGTCAAAATGTTAAAGAAAAGTGAAGTTATTTTTGAGAGCGTGTTGGCAATTGTTTGCAGTTACTGCATTAGATAACAAAATCAAACCAGGTGGCATTTAAAAACCTTCAAGTGTCCAAATACTTCTGGGGCCACTGTAGCTCGTAAGATATAGGACTGTTCTGCAACAGACAGATTTGTTATGGCTATGGTTTGTTGGGTGAAACCAAAAGCCAGTGGCATGTTTTTCCAGTTCCATTAGATCTAAGTACATGTGGTTGAGTTGGAAAGTATCTGTGTTTCAGTATATAATGTCAGTCCAGACAGTCGGTGAGGTTATCACTCAAGGCTTGCTTTGCAGTCAGAGTGTTTCTGTCTTCAGGATGAAAATAGGTCACCAGAGCTTTGGCACCCATCCAACCAGTCAGAGCTTTATTCAGCAGGCTGAGAGACCCTGGAAAAACAGTGGCGAAGACGTCAGACATTTTTTGGTTGTGCTGTTTTGTGCCCTTAACCAATTTGTTCATTGACCTGTTATCTGAAGATGTGAACATCTTTGCGGATATCCATTTCTACACTTTCAGACCTGCAGTGGTTTCCCTTTGCTTTAATAAGTCAGAGCTGTTGATAATGTGTAATGCTTGCTTCTCCAAAGATAATTATTTAATTGACTCCCTGATTACCAAAGAGTGCTTGATTGGTAGCATTTGGAAAATTACAAGACTGCAAAGGAATATTGCATGTCTTCCACTTGAAGTCTTGAGTTGTTTGAGCAGTGTTTGAGAAATCAACATTTTCAGTTGGCGGTATTGAATTAAAAGTATAGAGTATGGGATTAAGAGTATATGGGTGCATAGCCTGTGGCTGACTTAATCATGTCAGCCACTTCACCACGTGAAGCTCTTTTCCAATGACTCGGCATGTGGTGGGGTCAGAATAGCAAGGAATATTCACACCCTGGACTGACACCTCTCAGCCACTCCAGCAACGGACGCAACCCAGAAGAACTATCTGCATGGATTTTTGCCGATAGTTCCAGCAATCAACTATCGGTGCCGATTAATCGGCAAAACCGATACATCGGTCGATCTCAACCACTGACCTACTTCTCAGTACCTTAATATGCTTTGGTTAGCCTGGCTCAGATTCTTTAAGGACTGTTGCACAGGTTCAGATTGAGCTGTCCCTGTTTATCACATTCTACACATTATCACAACAAATATGGAATCACATGGAGGATAAAACAGGACTCCTCTGAGTGTAGCTGTAATTTGTCTTGAAAAGAAAACAATTGTCTTGAACGTTGATTTACCTACTTTTTCCCCAAAATTTTGGGTAACACATTACATTAAGGTCCCATTACTTAACGCTAGTTAATACATCAACTAACTAATAGATCAACTGACAGTATTATTTTTCAGATTGTTACAAGGCAGCCACAATGTGGGAAGATCACTTCACTGGTTTATTTTCATAGTTCTTCATACTTCCTGTCCTGTGCTGGGAATGATTGTGTTACATGTGTAATGAGGAGGAACAGAAGCTCAGTCCAGGGTGGTAGTATATAGGCCTTCTGTAACAGGAGAGACATGTGAGACGTGTGTTTTTGTTTGTGAGATCGATGTATGATATCACTGACACACCTTTTAAATAGTGCGTAATGCAGTGATACCAGATAAATGGGGTGGAGTGTTACAGTAGATGTTTTGTATGTGCTTATTGACGTTTTATTTTCTCATGGTGTTGAAAGACATACTTGAATCATATCTTTACCTTTTGAAGTGTTTGTGTGGCATTGCACAATTAAAGTAGTTAAATAAGAATGTGTGCACGTCTGTCAATCAAAATGTATATACTGTGTAACCACATTTCTTAGAATAAATATAGGTAATTATTTGCTGGTTTGCTTGCAAATATTGGGACTCATTCATTAAACACAAGCAGAATGAACTACTATGTAAACCGTTGAGTTGCTTTTTGTGCAAAGAGAAAGGTTTGATTGACAACAGAGGTTCTTGAGGCAAAGTTGTTCAGAATGAGTATATCTAACATATGATTTGAATATTGTGTATCGCGGCCATGTTTTTCAAGATACACCAATGCCATCATAGATATGGGTGGCACCTTGGACAAAGACACTGCATGCCAAATTTCAAGTCAATCAAACTAATGGGTGCGTAGTTAGAACCATTTTCCTTTTTTCAAATTTTATTTATATATGAATATATATATATATATATATATATATATATATATATATATATATATATATATATATATATTATGACCTCAGATTGAGCTCATTCATATGTATTCCAAGTTTGGTGAAAATATCTCATTCCATTCAAGAGTTATAACCATTTTAGTAAAAGTGGCCCCACCCACTTCGAATGTTTTGTAGTCCTTTAGCAACCAACATTGCAACTTCAACTTGGTTTTGATCACTTTTGCTATTCAGACTCCAAACTCCAGAGAACGTTTCTGTACTTGTTTGCTTCTGATTGGGTGAAAAACCTAGGACTAGTTTACAAAAGTAGGTTTTGTGAAAAAAAAAAAAACACAATTGTGTTACAAGTTCCTTTTCAGAATTTAGGCCATTATTAGAGGGCCCCCCAAAAAGACCAAAGTAAAACAAAAACTGTAAGGCCATCCTCAAAATGAACACTGCTCAGAGCATATACTGTATGGTCCCACTCTACAAGAGTGTTAAAGTAACACTGGAGCAGTGATGAAATTAACAAGATAATTAAGGGATTTATTAAGTGATGATTGAGCATTAGTGATGAACACCTGCTGTTAACAGAATCACTGAAGAAAAGAGAAACACGAGAACTACAACTGACTTCAGCCACAGCCTGAGATGAAATCAACTGATATAAAAGACACGAAATCTCTTGAGATCTCAGCAGAGGAGGATTAAACATCTCCACAAACAGCAGCAGCAGCTTCACACATTACTAACCAGATTTTGTCATGCATCTAAAAAGGTTCTTATTAAGAACCAACAGAGGTTTAAATGTTGATGTTTTATTGAAAATAATAAAGTTTGAAGTCACTGTTGTGGAGAGAGGTTTGTTTTAGTTGGGCTCCTGATCCTTGACTTTTAAACATTAGTTTTTCTTTGACTACTGTAACTGTTTATATAACACGCTTGTTAAGGCGAGAAAGCTAAGAGGAAATATGATCAGGTCATATTGGCCACTTATTGATCATGACTAGTTGTCATGTAGTTGCCTGATTCAATGATTGCATCGGTGGGGATGTTTAACTGATTTTCTGTTGTTGCTCACAGCTTTTAATGCACTAATATGAAGAAACTTAAAAACACTTTGCACACCAGTATTGAATGTCTGTACAGTTTAGACACAACTGAATATGCATATGAATCTCAACAATGGTGACAATCACCAGACAGATTCATGTTGCATTGCATTCTGGGTGCACCAATCAAAACTCACCTATGGCTCCCAGCATGCATTGCGATGTGAATAAATTATGCAGCTTCTTTGTCTTAGTATTTTCTTTCATTCTTACTATTTGCTTTTATTTTTGCTATTTTTGTTGTGACTTTTTACTACCTTGTTTTGTGACGTTCAAAAACCATATCAAAATTATCTGAATATGTTTTTGTCACCATTGCAGAGATTCACATACTGATTCTTCTTGTCTATGAGTGCCATCTTTATAATGATTTTGTGCACCATGTTAATAACATTTTTCACATTCTCACAGTGCTGTTTAATCTCATAGAACTACGATGATGCAAAAATTATACAAATATTACAGATTTAAATGGACTGAAATCAATAGTCATGCATATGATCAATAAGTGGCAAATAAGATCTGACTATTTTTTCTCTTGGTTTTTCCTCACTGTAACGTAACAAATTTGTTTTATAAACACAGATACAACAGTCAGAGAAAAATGAATGTTAAAAAGTCAAGGGTCAGGAGCCCAACTAAAACACACTTGTCTCCACAACGGTGACTTCAAACTTGATTATTTTCAATAAAACGTTAACAGCTAAACCTCTGTTAATTCTCAATAAAAACTTTTTTAGACGCATGACAGAAAAGTCAATCTGGGGTAGGGGTTGCACCGACTAGTCGACTTCAGTGCTCTGCCATGACGCTTTAAGCTTGACGTCGACTAGTCGCTGGTCCTATAGAGGGCGCAACAGGATAAGAAATCTTTGAAGGACTTCCACATTTACACTTCGTTTCCAAACAGTTAAAATGGCAAATAAATGCATACTCTGAAAGCGCTCCACAAGACATGTGTGATTATATTACTGGATGCTCGAAATTGAACAGGAGAATGCACGTTTTAAACAGCTTATTGTACAGGTAAGTTAATCGCCGTTCTAATCTAATGCGCTGCTGCACTGTAACGCACACACATAGGCTACAGACAGTAGCGCGTACATCACGCGCACAGAATCATTCAGCGCGGAAATGTATTAAAGAGTTAGTTCACCCAAAAATGAAAATTAGCTTGTGTTTTACTCACCCTCGAAGCATCCTAGGTGTATATGACTTTCTTCTTTCAGACGAATCCAGTCGGAGTTATATTAAAAATTGTCTTGGCTATTTCAAGTTTTATCATTGCAGTCAGCGGGTGTTGCAGTTGAACAGGATTCGCTACAGGGGGCCTTTATTCATCCCCCGGAGCAGTCTGCTTGATTTGATTAGTTATTATGAGTTATTATGAATGCGCAAGCTTTATTTGACGACTTGTGGACCGTTCAACTGCAACATCCGCTGACTGCAATGATAAAACTTGGAATAGCCAGGACAATTTTTAATATAACTCCGACTAGATCCGTCTGAAAGAAGAAAGTCATATACACCTAGGATGCTTCGAGGGCAGGGGCGGACTTACCCATTAGGCAAAGGTAGGCGACTGCCTTGGGACCCCAAAAGCCAAGGGCCCCCTAAAATGCTTTTCATATAGGATATGCGCATTAAGCGCGGACACGCGAACGTTTGTCGTTTACATTTTGATCATGTCTGAGTTTCGGTTCATCATTGTGAAGCGCTCCTGTGCAAGACTGAGACGGCAGAAAGCGTTTGTTTTCTTTATTTTATAAAATCAAATATTTGTTGATATTGTGAGTGCACACAAATAAAACTAGACACTTTACAGTTTAGAATGATGTATTACTCTTACCTTTATGAGCAAAAATGACTGTGTATTTTAAGTTGTTTCCACTGTTAGAAAAAAATGCAAGTGATCGCACTGGCGCCTCCGTGTCCTGCAGAGCTTCAGCTTCCACTCTCCGCAAACGACTGGATAAGCGTCTAATAGCGCACATTTATATAGGTTAAACATTTAAACTAACATTGTGATATACTTGAACTGTTTTATATATAGATTTTATTTTAGGCAAGTCCTGATGATTTGAGAAGGCTAAATTGATCAAACATAGGCTATAGGCTACGATCAATTCACTGTCTGCCGCTGGCCTTTACTTAAAACAAAAACTTACATTTAACGAACAAAAAAATACTCCAAATGTTTCTCTAAATTTACTTTATAAAAAGAACGAAACGAAATTTAATCACTTTTCCATTACATACAAAACTGAACTATTTTAATAGCTGAAACAGTAGTATAAGCTTTTTTTGGGAAACGGGAAAAAAGACGGGCTAGGGCCTATATTTGAAACCCGTGCAGGGCTCTAATCTTCTTCGTCCAATGCTGTTTTGTTCTCATCTGTGAGCATGCTCGTGATATATATATTTTAGGTGTGTAAATGTATAATTGCCTTTACATTATTTTTTCAGTTTTATTTACATTTGTAGTTAAAACAACTAAAAATAAATTTATTTTAGACAGCCTTTGCACACAGGCTTACGCTGAAAACAACAAAATGAAACCTCAAGGTCGATCTAGGAAAATGTGAGCAAATGTATAGGGCCCTATTCCTATATTTTGCCTGGGGCCCCCAATTCACTAAATCCGCCCCTGTTCGAGGGTGAGTAAAACACAAGCTAATTTTCATTTTTGGGTGAACTAACCCTTTAATACATTTCCGCGCTGAATGATTCTGTGCGCGTGATGTACGAGCTACTGTCTGTAGCCTATGTAACCTAACATGTAGCCTAACTAACTAACTAACCCTTTAACACTGTTTCTGTGATTTCTCAATTAAATAGCTTAGAAACTGAAAAGTTCAAGCATATATTTCTTAACTAAATTCCACAGCTTCACTACTAGTAGAGGTAGAATTAATTCACACGCAATCGCTCTCACTAATGCATTCATATGAATGTAATCTTTACTGTGCTACTTTATCTGTATCTGATTTAGAGTGAGCAGAAATCTGTGAGAAATATTACGACCCAAAGACAAAAGACCAGATAAAAAAGCTGTTATAGGAGCAACAGCCATGTGGGCAGCGCTGTGTCATATGCCATAGCTGTACACAAGGTGTTTGTCACAGCTCCAGACTTACTTGTTCATTAATGACGTCATCAGCGACAAGTCGACTTCGACTCAACTTTCATCACGTAAAGTCGACTTTAAAAAAATCTGAAGTCGTTCAAACCCTAGTCTGGGGTGCGTTTCCCAAAAGCAACTGTGGTCGCAAGTTTCGTCGTTACCAATAGAGTTCAGTGGAACTTGTGACCATAGTTAGCTAACGATAGTTTTGGGATACGCACCCCAGGTTAGTAATGTGTGAAGCTGCTGCTGCTGTTTGTGGAGATGTTTAATCCTCCTCTGCTGAGATCTCAAGAGATTTAATGTCTTTTATATCAGTTGATTTCATCTCAGGCTGTGGCTGAAGTCAGTTGTAGTTCTCGTGTTTCTCTTTTCTTCAGTGATTCTGTTTGTTAACAGCAGGTGTTCATCACTAATGCTCAATCATCACTTAATAAATCCCTTAATTATCTTGCTAATTTCATCACTGCTCCAGTGTTACTTTAACACTCTTGTGGAGTGGGACAATATATGCTCGGAGCAGTGTTCATTTAACACTCAGGATTTTGCTGTGGAAGAACGATCACTTCTGCCTTGTCCATGCATTTTCGATCTCTAAGTCCTGTCAAATTGGACAAGATTAGATTTAAAGGCTGCAGGGATTGCGTAGCCCTTCCAAGAACTCCAGCACATGTTTGACTGTGACGCTTTTTCTTGACGGCCGCTCCGGTTCCTTGGAATGCAATGTGTAACTCTCACCGGCCCCTGCTGCTGATTTCAAAACAACCCTGAGCTAACCTCCGTCACACTCTTTGCCCTCCGTCTTTCTTTAGAGTGTTGACTCTGTTTCTGGTAATCTTTTTTTTTTTTTTTTGGGGGGGGGGGGGGGGGTGTTGTAAATGCACTGTATAAAGAAGGCAAAGGCCACTTTCTCACTAGTCAGGACTGATGTGTAATGCAAGGATTTCCTTGAATTTCTTGCGAAATCTCTGCCGTATAATGAGTGTTGTTTGTTACTGAACGCTGCTCAAGTAATTTGAGGTTAGTCCACTAATATGGGGAGCAACATTTGATCTACTACATGTATATTTGATCTACTACTGTATTCCTCTAACATCAAGGATAATCATATAATGTAATAAACCATTGAAAAGGTGTTTGGCAGCCACAGATATACATTTGATTGTTTAAAAAACTGTTGGTGGCTAATGAAAGAGAGGATTGCAATACAAATAGATCTATCATTGCTCATGGTTGCATTTGCATATTGTATTGTTTATTACAGTAAGTAGGATTTGTGCAGTTGAGTCAGAAGATGGTTTGATTAAAATTCAAGGGAAAGGAACCTGTCCTTGTTGCAGTAACATGCCAAAACAGCACATTTTCAGAGAAAAGAGTGATTTCATGATTCAAAGACTATAAATGCAGATAGGTTTAAATTAGATTTTTTTTTCTGAGTTAAATCTGCAATAATTTCAAAAGTGGCAAGAAATGAAATTGGAAAAAAAAAAAAAAAGCCACTGCTTTTCAAAAGCTCTACAGAGTTTCAATTAATTCACACGCAATCGCTCTCACTAATGCATTCATATGAATGTAATCTTTACTGTGCTACTTTATCTGTATCTGATTTAGAGTGAGCAGAAATCTGTGAGAAATATTACGACCCAAAGACAAAAGACCAGATAAAAAAGCTGTTATAGGAGCAACAGCCATGTGGGCAGCGCTGTGTCATATGCCATAGCTGTACACAAGGTGTTTGTCACAGCTCCAGACTTACTTGTTCATTAATGACGTCATCAGCGACAAGTCGACTTCGACTCAACTTTCATCACGTAAAGTCGACTTTAAAAAAATCTGAAGTCGTTCAAACCCTAGTCTGGGGTGCGTTTCCCAAAAGCAACTGTGGTCGCAAGTTTCGTCGTTACCAATAGAGTTCAGTGGGACTTGTGACCATAGTTAGCTAACGATAGTTTTGGGATACGCACCCCAGGTTAGTAATGTGTGAAGCTGCTGCTGCTGTTTGTGGAGATGTTTAATCCTCCTCTGCTGAGATCTCAAGAGATTTAATGTCTTTTATATCAGTTGATTTCATCTCAGGCTGTGGCTGAAGTCAGTTGTAGTTCTCGTGTTTCTCTTTTCTTCAGTGATTCTGTTAACAGCAGGTGTTCATCACTAATGCTCAATCATCACTTAATAAATCCCTTAATTATCTTGTTAATTTCATCACTGCTCCAGTGTTACTTTAACACTCTTGTGGAGGGGGACAATATATGCTTGGAGCAGTGTTCATTTAACACTCAGGATTTTGCTGTGGAAGAACGATCACTTCTGCCTTGTCCATGCATTTTCGATCTCTAAGTCCTGTCAAATTGGACAAGATTAGATTTAAAGGCTGCAGGGATTACGTAGCCCTTCCAAGAACTCCAGCACATGTTTGACTGTGACGCTTTTTCTTGACGGCCGCTCCGGTTCCTTGGAATGCAATGTGTAACTCTCACCGGCCCCTGCTGCTGATTTCAAAACAACCCTGAGCTAACCTCCGTCACACTCTTTGCCCTCCGTCTTTCTTTAGAGTGTTGACTCTGTTTCTGGTAATCTTTTTTTTTTTTTTTGGTGGTGGTGGTGGTGGTGTTGTAAATGCACTGTATAAAGAAGGCAAAGGCCACTTTCTCACTAGTCAGGACTGATGTGTAATGCAAGGATTTCCTTGAATTTCTTGCGAAATCTCTGCCGTATAATGAGTGTTGTTTGTTACTGAACGCTGCTCAAGTAATTTGAGGTTAGTCCACTAATATGGGGAGCAACATTTGATCTACTACATGTATATTTGATCTACTACTGTATTCCTCTAACATCAAGGATAATCATATAATGTAATAAACCATTGAAAAGGTGTTTGGCAGCCACAGATATACATTTGATTGTTTAAAAAACTGTTGGTGGCTAATGAAAGAGAGGATTGCAATACAAATAGATCTATCATTGCTCATGGTTGCATTTGCATATTGTATTGTTTATTACAGTAAGTAGGATTTGTGCAGTTGAGTCAGAAGATGGTTTGATTAAAATTCAAGGGAAAGGAACCTGTCCTTGTTGCAGTAACATGCCAAAACAGCACATTTTCAGAGAAAAGAGTGATTTCATGATTCAAAGACTATAAATGCAGATAGGTTTAAATTAGATTTTTTTTTCTGAGTTAAATCTGCAATAATTTCAAAAGTGGCAAGAAATGAAATTGGAAAAAAAAAAAAAAAGCCACTGCTTTTCAAAAGCTCTACAGAGTTTCAGGAAATCAACCTACAACCTGACTCTGCACATTAAAGAAATTCCCAAAAATTACAATTTAATCACCCTCATGTTTTTCCAAACCTGTTTATTGTTGTGATTTCTGTGAATTGTTAGTTCATGTTGATTGCTAAAGAAACGGGAAGATTGCAATAAAATCTGTCTTATTATTGCTCTTGATTGTATAGATCGTGGTTGTTTGTATGTACAGTGTAAAACTCTAACAGGGGACATCGGATACAAAATTCACTTTTACATGGTGTTTGCATATAAATGTGTCTTAGCAGTGTGAACACAACCACCCTACAATGATAAAAATCCATTCACTCCTGTTTTTAATCCCCCAAAAAACCTAAACAGTCTCAACTATCAAACTGTTTTGATTTACTGAGCAGTATGACGTCATAATGCTCAAGCCCCGCCCACAGCTGCTGACGGACTGTCCAGTATTAGCATATCTCCGCCCTCAGCCAGTGGCGCTGTCCGCCGTTTTCTCCGCGCTCAAGCAGCTGTAGCGACAACAATGTCTCGTAAGCAATGCAGGTGTTTTGTAGTTGCATGTAAAAGTTAACTTTAAGGCTGATTTCACTCCGGGGGCTGGAGCAGCGCGTGAGCAGCACTGAAGTGATGGTTTAGGCACTGAGTCTATTTGTGCTGTGCCGCTCACACAACAAATTTATAGTTATCTTTGTAGCTTTGGATCCGCTGCTGTGACGCTGTACAAACGCTTCTAGTGTGCATACTCTCGCAAGTCTGCAGCTGCAGTGACGATGAAGTGAAGCTGACGCGAAGCTCAAACTTGCAGTGTGAAACAGGTGTAGTCTTTATTTTCTCCCAACATCAGAGCCACTGAAGGCTTCATGCAGTGTATTCGTTTTTTTATGGTGACGCCACTAAATACACAAAAAACAGAAGAGAGGGGTGGGGTCAGCACAGCTCATTATCATTTAAAGAGACATGCACCGAAATGCATCACTGTGAACAGAGTTGTTTATGACAAGGTAAAGAGGGTGTTGTTTTACACAACCATTAAGGAATTTTAACCAAAGTATGTTACAGAAATTCAATGAAGACCCTAAAGAATCATACCAACTTGTGGAAAATGGTTATCTGATGTCCCCTTTACAAAGGCGGTGGAATATTTGTGCTGTTGTCCAAGAGCGCTCGGCAGGGCAGGACTTAGGGGCCCCTGGGCTTGTGGTTATTTCTGGGCCCTATACACTACAAATGACCTCAACTAGACCATCATTTTGGACTAACACAAAATACACAATTGAAATATGCTTTGAGGTTCATATATAGTGCAATTAATATGCAACATGTCTAGCCTAGCCAAAGTTTATGTAATATTAAATAACCATTATAATACAATAAACAGGATGTGGTCTCTGTTGAAAGATCGAAATCCTGAAATTAAACTGAGCAAAAAAAGACAGATGTATTAGTATTATAAAAATGTATCGTCATATATGTGTCCTCTTATGTCAGATTCTTAAATTCAATTCAATCTGAATAAAAAGACATGTTGGCTATTAACAATCAAATTAAATCACTATCAACAAAATCCATAGATAGGTAGATTCTGCATAAATTGTTAAATTTAATTCTGTTATAAAAACAGAAACTCAAATGGCTTTTTATTTTTAAAATCAGGCGGGAGAGAGCACTCGAAACTCTTCAGAGAATTCAGTGGATAATTCGCATAATTCAGTGGAACATTAATATAATATCGAATCAACCTCTGTAAAGAAATGAGACGTGAACATATGAGAATTTATCATTATCTTTCTAAATGCGCGCTCTTTTGGGCTAAAGGATTAATGGAGCTGTTTAAAGTAGCCATGATGACAAATGAATCGGTGCAGACGTGATTCAATACATGTGTCCTTCTTCTATGTGAAATAATCATAAATACCAGTTTATGCTGTTTGATTATGGCCTCGAAGGTCGCAGTTGGAAGTTACTGACTGGCATATAACTGAACAAATCAAACGAACATAAACTGACAATGGCAGGGCCAGCCCAGTCAAGCCCAATGGTAAGTCCTGCCATGACGCTCGGATAGGAATAGCCAAACTGGAAAGACGGTCAGTCAGTGCGGCTGTGCATTTATAAACACTATGATTTATTCATGTGTCTTTTTGCCAGAGAGAGGTGGCAGTTGCCCGTGGAGGACTGGGAACTGCTTTATTAGTGAGCACTTATGCAACACGTCCCTGCGCTTTCATGTGTAAACATATTTCACACAAGTGCTTGAGTAAGAGTTGTGCAACTGAGTCAAAAGATTGCCTGATTATGTGAATTTGTGTGAAAGAAACCCAGAAGTTGCGGTAACATGCCAAAACAGCAAATTTCCAAAGAAAAGCTTCATGATTCAACTATTATAAATGGAGATGGATATAAATGGAGGCTTCGAAATGTGATTTTACATTTTTGAGTTAAAGCTGCCATGAATTCAATAGTGGCACCAAATGAATTTGCAAAAAGCCCTACAGTGTTTACATTCTTCAGGAAATCAATCTACATTTGACTCCTAATCAGTCTGGTTCTCATGAGAGCACCTGGAGATTTGGTTTGATGCTCACACTGCACATAGCGTGACCCATTAAATATAACTATAAAAATAAACTAATTATAGTATTATTGCATTTTACTTATTTTGTTTCTTTTTTAATAAAATGATAAACAAAAGTATTTATAATTTATAGTATTATAAATACATTTTTATAGTGCTATTATATTTTAACATTTAAAAGTGACTATTAAATAAAAATACAATAATTTTATTAAAAAAGACAATGCTAGTATTTACATTTTAATTTTTTTTATTTATTTTTTTACTTTCTTAAAATAAATTTTCATCATTTTCAAACCTAAAATCGGCAAGCTTTTATTTTGGCGGGTTGTGGGCAAGTAAGTATATGTGCTGTCGGTTTTAGCGCTGCCGAGTGAAGCTGCGTTCAGACTAGCAGACTTTTGTCGCTGCATGTCGATGAAGTCATTAGTGGGCGTTTTCACTACTGGCGGCCTAACGTCGTTGTTGACAGCGAATCAGTTTTCTTGCCGCTAAATACAAACATATTGGAGGCAATATAATATAATATAAATTGAATTCGTACATAAAAACAAAAACGAATGAGAAATGGAGCCTGCTCTTTTCCATCTTTATGTTAATCTACGGCAAAAACGCAAACAGCGGAACTGCCGGAGCTGAGAGGAGAATGGTCGCATGAGCTCTACCGTCTTCTTTCCTATTGGCTGTCGCTCCCGAAAGTCGCTAAACTTTGTAGCGTCGCTGGACACGCCCCATCCGGTCACTGTCGCGCGTGCCGCCGGAAATCGCCAGCTCTCCATTGAAATGAATGGGATCGTGTCGCTTTGTCGTTACGTGTCGCTTGTTGTGTGAACGGGGCTTGAAGCACATCAACGAAAGCAATGTAACAGTTTTGCATTTTGCTCTGAAACAGGCCGTGTGTAGGCTACATTTATGCTTTCAGTTCGAATGGACATCTTACACAGTATTACAGTTAGTCGATTTAAAATGGTGATTGTGCATTAACAGCTGTCAACCATGTTGGAACGCAAATGAGCGATCTGAACCTATTTACTGTACCCATCGGAATTATTATTTTTTTGATCGGCCTGCGCACCACTTATGCGCACCTCTGGTTACAACCGACTCATTAAAGGGATAGTTCACCCAGAAATGAAAATTCTGTCATCATTTACTCACCCTCAAGTAGTTCCAAACCCGTATAAATTTCTTTGTTCTGCCGAACAGAAAGGGAGATATTTTGAAGAAAGTTTGTAACCAGGCTGTTTTGGGGCACCACTCTTCAGAATATCTTCCTTTGTGTTCTGCAGAACAAAGACATTCATACAGGTTTGAAACTACTTGAGGGTGAGTAAACGACGACAGAATTTTCATTTTTGGGTGAACTATCCCTTTAAAGAAATTCCCAAAAATGTCAATTTAGTCACCATCCAAGCCTTTATGTTGTGGTGTTTTCTTTGAAATCTATTTTCCATACAACAACAATTCATGTCCAAGGTAACTAAAAAAGCACAAGAACCCTAAAATTAGTCCGATTGACTTGCACTCTCCATTCCATGTCTTCTGAAGTCAGACGATAATGTGAGGAACAGACTGAAATTTGAATCATTCACTGACAGTCTTCCCATCCACAGGAATTTTCTCCATTTTCGGCAACAAAAAAAAAGCACAAGAACCCTAAAATTTGTCCGATTGACTTGCACTCTCCATTCCATGTCTTCTTAAGTCAGACGATAATGTGAGGAACAGACTGAAATTTGAATCATTCACTGACAGTCTTCCCATCCACAGGAATTTTCTCCATTTTCGGCAACATACTGTATCTCTTACACACTGTATACCTCTTACTGTATCTCTTACTCTCTGAGTTACGTAACTGCATTCAGTCATACCACACAAGGAAACCAGTTTTGAACCAGTGGCATTTTTTAATTGGAATGCAGACGTGATTATCGTTATTTTTCTGAAGAGCAGACTGAAATTTATCACAAGACCTGAAATCTAATGTACATAAAATGTCCTAATCGCTTGCCAGATATCACTTGATCTGCTTTTAAATTTAATCTTACGTTGATGTTTATTTGTTTGTGTCCTAGAACTTGACAACCCTGCTCATTTTGTACTGTAATGTAGTATGGAAATATTAAAGCATCTAATTTCTATGGGAATAAATGACAGCATACAGGTTTTAATATGAGAATGTTTACAGTAAATCATGACAGAATCTTCAACTCTTCTTTAAACTCTGATAGAAGAACATCAAAATATTTATAACATTTGAAAAATGCAAGTTTGCCTTTAACTTGAACTTTAGCACATATCTTTTTTTTTATTACTTGTTATGCCAAGAGCCTCTAGCTAAACCAGTAAATGCTTTCAACATACTACCAAGGTATCGATAAAGTTCATTTCCTGCTTTTGAATAGATAAGATTGTTGCTGCTATTGTTTAAAAACATTACAGCCTGTCATAAGGATGCACAGGTTCAGATTCTCAAACATGGACTCTGTTTGCCTTCATTTGTCTGAATTTGTTTTGAATTGAATACAAAATGGTTAGGACCATTTTCCTTGCTAAGGTTAAGCTTTGTGTAAATTGAAATAAATGAAAGCTCCTAGGAACATGGGTGCAACCAGTCATTTGTAAGAACCAAATCTCAAGACTCGGTGTAAAACGATTAGCTTTGTTTTGTGTAATTTTCTAAGACAGGTGTTTCTAACGCTCAGCCTCCTCTGTGAGTCGATATCATGCTGAAACAGGTCATGAGAGTTTGTCTTCCAACGTGACTCTTTCGAAAAATGACCAACACCTTTGAAATGTGTGCAGCAAGCATTGATCGCGTGAAAGTTTCTAGGAATATGAGAGGTGGACAGGGGCACCGTTGAGATGCAGTCTTTTGTTGCAATTGTGGGTGACACTTTATTTTAAGGACCAATTCTCACTCTTAACTAGCATGCATATTACTAACATATTGGCTGTATATAAAGCAAATATTAAAGGGTTAGTACATGCAAAAATGAAAATGATGTCATTAATTACTCACCCTCATGTCGTTTCAAACCCGTAAGACCTTCGTTCATCTTCGGAACACAAATTAAGATATTTTTGATGTAATCTGAGAGCTGTCTGACCCTGCATACAGTAGACGGCAACGCAACTGAAATGTTCCCAAGTCCAGAGACGTTGCAAGGAGATCTGTAAAATAATCCATGTGACATCAGTGGTTCAACCGCAATTATACGACGCTACGAGAATACTTTTTGTACGCAAAAGGAAAAAAAACGACTTTATTCAACAATTCGTCTCCTCCGCATCACCCTGTAGCGCCATTTTGGAGAATATCCGCTGGAGGTAAACAGCGTCACGCCGGATCTGTTTCCTACGTTGTTGTGATTTGATCTGAACGGAAACAGCGTATCCGTGTGACGCAGCTGACACAGAACAGCATACGTTGTTTACGTCCAGCGGATATTCTCCAAAATGGCACCAGGGTGATGCGGAGGAGACGAATTGTTGAATAAAGTCGTTTTTTTTCCTTTTGCGTACAAAAAGTATTCTCGTAGCGTCGTATAATTGCGGTTGAACCACTGATGTCACATGGATTATTTTACAGATCTCCTTGCAACGTCTCTGGACTTGGGAACATTTCAGTTGCGTTGCTGTCTAAGCAGGGTCAGACAGCTCTCAGATTACATCAAAAATATCTTAATTTGTGTTCTGAAGATGAACGATGGTCTTACGGGTTTGAAATGACATGAGGGTGAGTAATTAATTACAGATTCCTCATTTTTGGGTGAACTAACCCTTTAATGCCTTATTCTGCATGAGCATATTTTAGATCCCTTAATCCACCCCATACTAAACTTAACAACTACCTGCTATCTATTAATAAGCAGCAAATTAGGAGTTTACTGAGCCAGTGAATTATCAATTAAAACATGTGTTGCGCTTTAATCATCTCAGAAATACAAGTGGCTGAATCCGAGTTTGTGTCCTCTTTCCCACTTTCAGCACACTTTTTTCAAAATTTTCAAAATTCTCATCAGAACTGACTTGTGCTCAAATGAGAAGTTTTGTAACACTTTATTTTGAAATAAAAAAAAATGGACAAAAAGCGTCTTTAGAAATCACATCTGTTTTAGACAACAGAGAAAACTAGTTTTTGAAAGGCAGGTATACAGCTAAGTGTACAGCATCTATTTCAAATAAATGCTTTCTATTCATCAAACAATCCTGACATATTTTATCATGGTTTCCATAAAAGTATTGGGCAGCACAACTGTTTTCAACACTTCTTGAGCATCAAATCAGCATATTAGAATGATTTGTGAAGATCATGAGACTCTGAAGACTGGAGTAATGATGCTGAAAATACAGTTTAAGGAATAAATTACATTTTCAGATATATTAAAACTGAAAACAGCTCTTTTAAATTGTAATAATATTTCACAATATTACTGTTTTTACTGTATTTTAATCAAATAAATGCAGCCTTGGTGAGCAGAAGAGATTCAAAAAAACATTTCAGAATCTTACAAACCCCAAACTTTTCAACAGTATCATGCACGAGTGTGATTCTCGGTCACAGATTTAAATAACATGTCTCATAGAATAACTGGCTCTTTGAATCTTATTTATCCTATTCTGGCTGTAGGGGGAATGCAGCGTCTGCCACGAACTGTAGGGGTGTCCGTAGCTAAAGAGCTGATATTTGCGGCGCAGGTGCTGAGCGGTGACGAAGGTATAAGCAGCTGTGCTAGATCATTCAGCTAACATCTTCTTAGTGTACATTGTTCTGATGAAGCTTTGATAATTGTTCTCTTTCAGGGGCCAATAGCAATTAGAATGGCCAAGTTAGCAATCAACCAGGGAATAGAGGTAAGATTGCACATTTTACAGACTTCTCTAAGTATAAAAATAAAGTTATTTTCTTGTGCCGAGGCCATTTCACACAACCTGTCTGTGTTGACATCTGCCACCATGTGACTTGAATGTTATTGTAGAGTTTGAACGAACAGACATACTATGATACATAAGATAAACTGCTGTGCTGTCCTACCTACTGTGCGTCTCTCATCATGTATAAGCTTAGCAGCGAAAGTGTGTTTTTACGTGAAGTCATGTGCAGCTGTCATCGGAGAAACCAAAGAGAGAGTCTGCTTCATGACATTACCTTGACCCCAGAGGCCAGCCTGTCAACACCGCAGGTCCCTCAGGAAGTGACCTCATAGAGCAGAGACCTCCTCAGCTTTTCTGTTGAAGTAATTAAAAGGGGAAAATGCCAACATCGGCGCATTGGAAAAAAAAGTGGCTCTACCTACATTTTTGCATAACATTGTCAATATATTTTTCCCTCAATAGAACGATAACACATGTTCGATATAATGTTAATGCGATAAAAGCTGCATCACACAGACCAATTATCAGATGGGTTCATAAGGCAGTGCAGTGTTAGGAGATCGGTCTCATTTTTCATTCAAATACCATAGAATTGAAATAGGTAGTGAGGTGCTATGCGTGGTTTTACCTTTGGTTACCATGATTTAATTGTGTGATACAATAGATCAGGAACCCCCCCATGTTGCAGTGTTGCGGGGCTCCAGGAACGTGGTTGGGAACCGCTGCTGTAGATGACTTTTATAATTTTTATAAAAGTAGAGTCTGTCTTGAACAGTCAGAATATTTGCATTTTACCCATTAAAGGGGGGTCATATGATGCGATTTCAAGTTTTCTTTTCTCTTTGGAGTGTTACAAGCTGTTCATGAATAGATAAGATCCCTGAAGTTGCAAAGACTAAAGTCTCAAACACAAAGAGATATTCTTTATCAAAGTTAAGTCTACCTAAAACGGCTCGTTCTAACACGCCCCCACATGTCTACATCACTATCTGGGAAGATTTGCATAACACCTCCCAAATGTTCACGCAAAGAAAGAAGGCGTAACTTTATTGTTGCTGCCACCGCCACCGCCGCCATGTCGTGAAGACGCTGTGTTTCATTGCGAAAGCGAAACTACTTTGTTTGGTCTTCCAAAAGAGGACACGACTAGAAATCAGTGGTTAAGTTGTATTTACAACACTGTTCCAGAACACTTCAACCCAAATATACAGATGTGTGCAGCACATTTTATGGAGGACTGTTTCCTGATCCTGGTAGAGTAGACTACAATGCCGGCTGTTCTGACTCACAGATTGTAAGTACGTCTTTTATATTTAAAGGATTTGCCACTGATGATTCAAACGCGAGTTTTGAGCAGTGTAGAGTAGCACTTGTTGTTTGTCATTTCTCTGATCACAAATGCAGACATGGTTTTATGTTTACGCGGCGCGATGCAATGCGTAAAAAGACAGTATAAGTCATTATAATCCGTAATTATGTCCCCACTGGATGCAACAAATGCCTCGTTTATAATGAGTTTTCATGTATTTGTCTCGTCGCGCCGGGACACGGCATCACAGTATGGGGTTAACGTTTCCGTCACACGCTTGAGGTATTCGGCCAATCAAAACGCACTGGATAGCTGGCCAATCAAAGCACACCACGCTTTTTAAAACTTTTTGAATAAGATTCGAGTGCCTTGGACTATTATTAATCTTACGAGTTGAATCATCCCTTGCACCCAAAGAGCACCGAGACAATGCACCTATACCCCGTTCAGCACTTCTTTTGCATTCTTTACTTTGAGAAATTAATTTCTCTATTAAGACAATTTGTAAAGGAAAAAGGATTTTACTTAAGTCTACTCATGCATATTTTAATGTAGAAAAAATTATTTTATTATTTATTATTATTATCGTGATAATTCGCCCAGCCCTAATACATACAATTGCAGAAACACTGCAGTTTCAAGGGTAAAATGAACACTAGTGGCATTAAAACCTCAACATCTTTTACTCCTTTTCACATAAATTATGATTACATGAATACAGGGACAGATTATTAACTAATAAAGACTTATTTACTTTTAGTTCCTTGCACAATACCATGTTATGGCCTCAAAACACTTGCTTTTTTGTAAACTAATGCATTTTGCTGTTTCCATCACATAACTCTGTATGTATGGCTTATCTAAAAAAGTACGCTTGCTTGGTAGCGCACCTGGTAAAGCATTGTACTTGTGATTTGAAGTACTTTGTTATGAGTCCCGTGAAACACGAACAAAATAAAGAGCTCAAAGACTTGTAGAAGCAATCTAAAACAGCATGGTTGCCTCAGCAAATGCGTTTTTATCTCACATTTGTTTTTGTTAACACTATCGTTTAGGTTTAGGGTCAGGTTTAGTGTAGGTGATGCATTATTTTCAAATGTGATAGAATATTAATCTCTTAATCTTGAAGGAGTAGTGGAACGTGCAAGAAGCAACGTAAAATCATTTTTCACAAATGAAATTTCCAATGAGGTTGGGTTAAAAAAAAAATCCTCACTAAGAAGCAAAATAGCTTGTTTGTGTCCAACCTTTTTTTTTTTTTAGAAGAGCGGTAGTTAAATACACAAAGAGCTCTATTGAGCCTATAATGCCAAAGGACATTTGCTTTGCTCCAAAGGGGTTTTTCAAATGAAGGGTTCAGATATTTATGTTTTTGTGAAAATGCCAAGGTCGCCTACTAAAGTAGGTCTCTTTGTTTCTGTCATGAGGAGCTCTTGCACGTTTATTGGATGGTTTGTCCCTACAGCTACAAGGAGAAAAGAAAGGGTGTTGTGTACGCATTCAACATCATTTCAGACTTAAGTTCTCTAGCAGCTAATACAGTAATTGTGCTTCATATAAACAGTCTGCAAATGACAACTGATGACATTGATTTGTTCCAGGTGGATTTGAAGACCGGATTAGCCGTTGAAGAGGCATGCTATGCTCAGGTATGCTTACACAGTGGACATTTCCATTAATCTGAGAATCAAGCTACAATTTTGTTGAGTTAAATATTGTTCTTATATTGCTGGGTTGGGTTCCAGAAGTAAAAACCCCATTTGTTTTCATCATTGAGTAATTTATTTTAACAATGATGAATAAACCTTTCAGTAGTCATTTCCATGTGACAAATTTACTCCAGTTCAAGTCCCAGCTTGAGGTCTTTTCCCAGTTCTGTTTTCCCCTCTCCTTTCCTGTTTCTCCTCATAGTGCCCTGCCAAAATGCCTAAAAATTTAAGTATATAAAAGGAATGCATGTAATGCTTTAATCAGCTATAATCAGTCTGTATATCAGCCATTTCACGTGTTAACATAATGCACTTCATGAAGAGAGAGTGAACGCTGGCCTAGATCACTCAGGAAGCCACTATATTTAGCTCTTAAGAAGCACAGCTTCAGCATTCCTCTGATATATGCGACTCTGTTGTCTCCTAGGTGATCCCAACCAAAGACAGGCTGGAAGGTTTGCTGGCGTTCAAAGAGAAATGTCCTCCTTACTATAAGGGCGAGTAACAGCGGTCTAACCAACCCGATTATAAGCAGCTGCCTTCTGAATCTCGTAAAGAATGTTGGGTTACACTTTACTTGAAGGGGTGTGCATAAGACTGACATGACACCTTCATAATCATGACATGACACATGTCATGAATATGACGGTTTTTATGCATGTTTATGACAACTGTCATTAAGTGTCATTCGCTCAGTTATGTAATTTTTAATGCAAAGATGACATTGTTTGAGATGTCTTTGTTATGGGTTATGGTTAGGGGTAAGGGTAGGGGTAGGGTTAGGTTAGGGTTAGGTCAAATAATGTCATATTTACATTAAAAATGACATAACTGAGCGAATGACACTTAATGACAGTTGTCATAAACATGCATAAAACCTCCATATTCATGACATGTGTCATGTCATGATTATGTAGGTGTCATGTCATGATTATGAAGGTGTCATGTCAGTCTTATGCACACCCCTTCAAGTAAAGTGTTACCGAATGTTGCATACCTGAAATTTTTGGAGCGCTGCCAGGCCCCTGGGGGCCCGATGATAATAAAACCTGTGGGGATTGGAGCTGAAATGTTTGAAAGATGAAAGCTATTCCTACGTCTGTAGATCAACTTTTTTTTGCATGGTATGTCCTTTGTTGTCATGTGAACTTTTTTCCTTTCATTTGTATGTTTGTTACATAATATAAAGGGTCTTGGATTGATCTTTCTCATCTGTTAAAATAATATAGAATGCACTTCAGATTAAAGGGATCATATGATGTGATTTCAATGTTTCCTTTCTCTTTGGAGTGTTACAAGCTCTTGGTGCATAAAGAAGATCTGTAAAGTTGCAAAGACTAAAGTCTCAAATCCAAAGAGATATTTTTTTATAAAAGTTAAGAGTCAGCCACGCCCCCCTAAAACAGCTTGTTCTAACACGCCCCCACATGTCTACCTCACTATGTGGGAAGATTTGCATTACGCCGCCCAAATGTTCACGCAAAGAAAGAAGGCGTAACTTTTATTCTCCATGTAGTATTGTTGCTGCCGCCATGTCGTGAAGATGCTGTGTGTTTTGTTGTGAAAGTGAAACTACTTTGTTTGGTCTTCCAAAAGAGGACGATATCCGCTTCGTCATGCCTGGAGCTGATCCGTGCTGGTCGCTGAGGAAATACATCAACTTCGCTGTGGATCGCCGGATCGGCTTTCACCGTGGACGAAGCGGAGTCCAGCCCGGGGTCGTCACATGTGGTTGCCGCTCCTTTGTCAAATCCGCCGGCCTCCGCTCACTCAAGCCTGCTGTGTGTGACACTGTGTTTCATTGTGAAAGCGAAACTACTTTGTTTGGCCTTCCAAAAGAGGACACGACTAGAAATCAGTGGTTAAGTTGTATTTACAACACTGTTCCAGAACAGTTCAACCCAAATATTCAGATGTGTGCAGCACATTTTATGGAGGACTGTTTCCTGATCCTGAGAGTAGACTACAATACCGGCTGTTCTGACTCAAAGACTGTAAGTACGTTTTCATTTAAAGAATTTGCCACTGACGATTCAAACGCGAGATTTGAGCAGTGTAGTGCACTTGTTGTTTGTCATTTCTCCGATCACAAATGCAGACATGGTTTTATGTTTACGCGGCGCGATGCAACGCGAAAAAAAGACAGTATAAGTCATTATAATCAGTAATTATGTCCCCACTGGATGCAACAAATGCCTCGTTTATATGAGGTTTTAATGTTTTTGTCTCATCGCTCCGGCCGGGACAGGGCATCACAGTATGGTAGGGGCATAACATTTCCGTCTCACGCTTGAGGTATTCGGCCAATCAGAGCACACCTCGCTTTTCAGAACGATGAGCTTTGTAAAAATCGACACGTTTCAGAAAGGCGGGGCATAGAGGAGAAACAATAATGTACAGTATGTGGAAAATAATGTGTTTTTAACCTTAAACCGCATAAACACATTTCATTACACCACATACACAAAATAATGTTTTTTAGCAGCATCATATGACCCCTTTAACACAACATGGAAACTTTTACAATGTACAGTACTCCATTACACTGAAGATGTGAAGATGCTCTGAGGAGCATACAACCCAAATAAAATCTGGTTGGGTAGGTTGATTCCAGGAATCAGTGCTGATGTTATGCATCGAAGTTGCTTTCCCTTTAAACTTGTGCTTGTAAGTAGTGCACCCAACATTCACCTAGTTTTTGCCCTAAGCATCACGTTTTTAAGAAAAAGTGTTGTGATGAATATTTGTAATTTATGCAATAAAGCCTTCAAATATTTCCATACTCCATGTCATTCAACAACACAAGCATTTAAGATGGAAATACTCCAAGATTAATAGTGATAAGTACTTAAATATAAACATTATCTCACTTCCTGCAATGAGTATTGCCTTCAGGTATTTACTCAAGTTATTTTACAGCTACACCCTGTTCTTCATAAATTCAATAACAGGCAGTAAAATATGTATATATGTCATCACTGGCATAACAAAACAGCTTTATTCATGCTAATTTTCTAAACAAGGAAATATATAACAAGAAAATGATATATGTATACACTGCAGTTCAAATATTTGGGGTCAGTTTTTAAAGAAATTAATACTTCTATTTAGTGAAGACATTGATGAAAAGTGACAGTAAAGACTGTTACGTTGTTACAAATTTCTATTTCAAATAAATGCTGTTCTTTTGAACTTCCTATTCAAAAATGTATTGGTTTCAACAAAAATATTAAGCAGCAACTTAATAAAACCAGAACAGAGTCGTATATATAAGTGGAACGCTGAAAAAAAAAACATTTTCAAGGGATGTGCAGTGACCACAGCTATCATGCTTCAAAAGGACCCAGAAACACTGCTGATAGATGATGCAATATATGTCACTTTGGTTAGGCATATTTAAACAGTGTAAATATTATTAACAGTTACATTTCGCAATGAGTCACCTGAGAAGAGCTCAATTCCCAGAAGCTCTGCAATCATTTCACTGATCCCGATTGTTACGGGAAGTGATAAAGCTAAAACCTCTCAAAATCACGTTTAGCAGAAACAAGTCTTATTTAGCTGTTTTTAGTGCTCAAAAAATGTTAATTGCCATCCTAATAGAATATTACAGTTGTGGGTGAAGGGTGGGTGGTGGTTTTACAGTCTTTGTTATTTGAGCTTCAACTGCAAAAAAGGAAAAAACCCAGACTGTTGCAAGAGCTGCTGTGTCAGCCAACAGGAACGCTGCCCCAGGGGCTCATGGGGAATTGTTTCACCCACACTATACTGCTGCTGCATTCTGAGAACTGATGTAATGATGTAATGCTTATCTAATGTACACACAGCAGGAAAGCACATGATTGCCGCTGTTCGTCTGACCCTAGAATATATGTTCAGCTTTCACTCGTGTCAGCTTTAATTCGGCTGTTAAACTGTTTTATATTCCTGTTATCGGTTCTTCAGTGTCTGTTCTACCAAACAGTCATGGCACCATTTGGTGGCTCTCTAAAGAATGAATTAGTATCAAGTCAAGTCACCTTTATTTGTATAGCACTTTATACAATACTGATTGTGTCAAAGCAGCTTTACAGTGTTAAACAAGAAAATTGTGTGTCAGTAATGCAAGAGGAAAATAACAAACAGTCAGTTTTCAGTTAAAGTCAGTTCATTGATGATTCAGTGATGTCGTCATCCAGTTCAGCTCTCTTCCAATAGTGTCTGTGCAATCAGTCAACAACAACAAAAAAACCTCAGTCGGGGGGGCCAGTTCTCCTCTGGCCAGATGAAACTGGCATGGTGTGGTTTAATTCCAGGCTGCAGCACAGGTCAGATTGTGCAGAGGACTCGTCTGGATCTTGTAGTCTTGTGGCGATGGTCGTCAAGGTGATGAGGTCTTCACTGGGGATCTGTCTCTGGGGCACATCTAGTTGACCTGGTCTCCACTGACATTCAGGGCTGTAGAGAATTCTTTTTTTTTTTTTTTTTATCAAAAAGCAGAAATAATTCTGCATTTCGCTTATTGGACATGTAACATTTTTCCTGGTCTTCTTTTACACTCAGAGGTATATACCAAAAGCCTAAACACCTGAATTGGATCTTAAAAGATTGCTTAAAGGCCTGAGTAGGCATTGTAATTGTTAGTCATGAAATTATTTCCTGACCTATTGTATTAGCAGTGCAGAGATGATTTCAGAAGTATCGAGCAGGAAATGACATGCATACTTGTGTATTTAAAGGCTTTTGGGAGCTTTGTCTGAAAGCCTTCATTTCTAGAGTTCCTGCTAGCCTGTTTTCTCTTTGATGACAGCATTGCAACATGTGGTGGCGGCTCAGGAATTCGAACCACATCCACATCTTAGACTGCTTCAGCCCGCATTCCTGTGTGCTCAATGAAGCCTTTATTCCAATGGTTTAACACGTAGCATGTCTTCACATGCGCTCCAGCTATCAGGGGGGGAATTATTTCAGTCTCTTTCTAAATGAATTCTTTCATGAAATGTAATTGATCAATATGAAAATGGCTCATATAAAGCAGTATTTGACTGTCACAGAGACCTTAGAGAGACAATGATGGGGGGAAATGCTACCCAGGCTCATAGGAAATATGTGCTTCTACCAATATTTCTGCAAAACTCAAACGTACAGAGGGGCAAAAAAGTATTTAGTCAGCCACCAATTGTGCAAGTTCTCCCACTTAAAAAACAAAACGCTGCAGTTCCCAGTTGAAATGAACACTAGAGGCAGTAAAACTCTGACAATTTTCACATAAAATATTATTTACAGGGCAGAGGCTTTTGATTAAGAAAGCCTAATTTTCACACAATTCCTTGCACATTATATTATGACTTCAAAACAATTACAAGATGCTGCGAGATTTGAAAACGGATACTTTCAAATGTTTGCGTCACATATCCAGCTCCATATGTATGGGTTTTCTATCCCAGTAGTTTTGTTTGGTAGCTTCACAGCAAGGTAAAGCACTCCGGTATGAATCCCGTGAAACTACAATTCAACAAAACAGCTCAAACCCACGTATAAGAAAGTTAAAACAGCAGTTGTATCAGCGAATGCATTGTTATGTCACATTTGCATTCATTAACACTATTGGGTAAGTTTAGGGTTGGGTTTGGGTTTTTAGGGTGTATGGGTATGTCATTTTCCAACACGATAGAGCGTTTTAGTGACACTCACCAGATATCTGAATTTCGAACCACCGCAAGACATAACTGAAGCAACATAATAAAAACGCCGCAATATGTGCCTGGACCAACGCAATAAAAAAAGTAGCCACTGTCACGCATTGAACGCCCATTTTAGCGCCACTTGCTGGACATTTCACTTTGAAACTGCCTTGAAATGAGATGGTCCTCACTGCAGAACACAAGATCCAGGGGGCGAGATGTGAATCTCCAATGACAGCTGGCAGTGCTACATTTGCTACAAGTGCCTGCACTTCAGTGTCCGTCCATCTATTGCTGTTCTCCATACTTGCGAAATAAGTTGACACAACGTTTACAGTATGTTTACACGGCGTTTTAAATCATGGCGGGTAAGGGCGTTTTCGTACGCCCTCCACCCCTGATACCTAAACCCACCCATCTCCACCCCTAAACCTACCATCTCCACCCCCTAGATATGGATCCAACCCCACCCCCCGCCCCCTGGGTCTTTGTTCTGCAGTGAGGGGCTACTGTCGAAACATGCAGTAAGGCATTCACTCGCAAAACTGTTATGTTCTTTGCGATGGGAGTGCAACGTTTCTCGAAAGAAACCAATACTTTTTGAGAAAACACAAAGTTTCTCAGGGGAATGCAAACATTTATTGAACTCAAAGTTTCTTGGCTGAACAGTTTATTTGAGCAAATGCGAAGTATCTTGGAGGAATGCAAAACATTTTGAGAATGAATGCAAAGTTTCTCAGGGGAACAGAAGTTTTGTGAGTAAAATAAAAAAACATTAAAGGGGTGGTTCACTGGTTTTTTGCTAAGCTTGATTGTGTTTATGGGGTGCAGTCTAACGTGTTAATGCTTCGTTTAAAAAAAAACACATTATTTTTCACATAATTTACCTTTATTCCACACAGCTCTGTCCCTTCTCTGAGAAACGGGCTGATCTTTTCCTGTTTCTATGAAGCCCCGCCCTCAGAAATAGGCGATGGGCTCTGATTGGTTAGCTAGCCCAGTGTGTTGTGATTGGCTAAACCGCCTCTAGCACGCGTCTAAACATCCCACCCCTCACCTCAGCGGCATGTGCTCCGGTTGTATTGTAAACAACGGCATCGTTAATATTTCTTATCAATTTGAGCCCGATTGAGAAGCAGAGGATATTATTGAAGAGGATCATGCAGAACCTGTGCAAGCAAGGCTTTTAATGGTAGGCCTGTGTTTTTGTTTGTTGTTGTCTCATACTTTTAGATACGCTGTTGTAAATGCTACTGCTTATGTTAGCTTTTAATATAAATGACATAACTGAGCGAATGACACTTAATAACAGTTGTCATAAACATGCATAAAACCTCCTTCATATTCATGACATGTGTCATGTCATGATTATGAAGGTGTCATGTCAGTCTTATGCACACCCCTTCAAGTAAAGTGTTACCAAAGGTTCCCGTGGTGCGAAAGGCCCTATAGCTATGTGAAAATAAGTGTATAATTGTAACAGTTCATTTTTGGAGCTGAGCTGAGAGAGAGAGAGATGCAGAGCGTGTGCAGAGCAGGGGACGTGAGGAACAGGATTAAGAACCGCTGCTTTTGAACCTTGATTTTGAATCCATTAGAATCGTTAGAAGACAGAATCGCAATTCATATATGAACAGGTTTTTATGTGCACCTCTAGTTTTCTCTTCCTCTTCTCTAAAGCAGCGCTGCATGGCCTCGCCCCCTTTGCTGCCTTTTCCCGAGGGCGGGGTTTATCTGGGTTTGTGATGTCACGAACCCGGGAAGTAACTCGTTGTAGTCCCTACCAGCCGTTTTTGTAGGCATTAAACTGCCAGAATTTTAAAAGACAATATCTCCGTTTGCATTGAACGTTCAGCTTCGTAACTTTGCAGATATTGTTTATGCTCAAACAGCAACATTACACACTAACTAACGTTAAAGAAGTGAAATCGCAATCAACCACCCCTTTAAAATAAAAATTTTCCTCCTATCCTATTCCTTCCATCACCTTTAGGATCTCTGTAATGTGTAGAGTCTTATGAAATTGCTAAATGTAAATGTTTTCTGGGACTTTTTAAGTTATGGGCAGTCTCTATCACACGTTTTTTTTTTTTTTTTTTTTTTTACTTTTGAGGTTTGCTCAACACATGTTTGTCAGAGCTTTTATGCACTGCCCCTCCATTGTCTGAAGTGCACTGGGAACTCTTGGCTTGGTTCTGTATGGTTAAACAATCGTTGGAAGTTGTTAGGGGAAGCTCAGAGTTGCCTCACACACGGGTGGTTTGCTGAGAAGGGGGAAGGCACATTCAAGAGCCCGAGTCCAAGCCTACGTGCTGAACTGCGCACCTCCCCCTCGACGCGGACAACACGAATAACATTCCTTCCCAGATACCTATAAACATTTGCTCGTTTCCACTCATCAGCGGCCTGCGTGAGCATTCGTTTGAAAACATCGATGAGAAAAGTGTTTTGCGTAACATCCAAACTGCGGTACACATTTCCAGAAATACACCACTGAAAGCAACCATTAAAACTGCATTTGATGACCTCACCCCAGCTGACCAATGGGCGCTGTCAGGCACGCAGACATACCCAACATTTGCTTGAAGATTTTCTAACACGTGTTTGTTTCGATGTGTGCGTTCAGAAGATGGGATCTCCTAAACTCATAAAGTCTGGACTTCCAGCTGTTGCATGTAGAGCTGCTCGGAGCCTTGAGTCATGTGTTTACTTTCTTCTCCTCTCGTTTAAGCATGTGGCCAGCAGTTCATTCCATGGTCACGTGCATAAGCAGAGCCCGCGTACTGTATGTGAAGTGAAGCCTGCGTTCGTTTTCTAGAGCCTGTGGTGTGATCAGACCTGATGTTGTTGTTAAAAGTTGGTCACATAATAAAAAGCATTGA
>NW_015505904.1:247431-275713 GCF_001515645.1 Sinocyclocheilus grahami
CTCTGACCATTAGATCATCATCGCTGTGAGCCAGCTTATCGCTGATGTGGCGCTTACCGGCAGCTCACGTTTCCAGGAGTCACTGTCCATCATCAACAACTTTGCCAACAGTGATAAAGCCATGAAGGTGCAGTAGAGAATGCAAGCTGGAATCTGCACTCATTTATTTATTTCAAAATACCTCATTAATTATTTTACATTAAGGGGCTGTTTATGGGTGGTAAATATCCCCAAAACTCTTTGAAATCAATTACAAAACAAAGCATATTTTTCATAATTTATTTATACATGTAGTTGTTTTTGTAAAGAAATATGTAGCTTTGGAGCTGCTGCTATGACACTGTAGAAAAGTTTCCAGTGTGAATACTCTCGCAAGTCTGCATTGACGATGTAGTTACGCTGATGTGAAGCTAGCATGAAGCTCAAGCTTGCAGTGTGAAACACGCATAAGAATCAAGCATTTCAGAGAGCTGTGTAATAAATGGCGGATGTCATGTTCTAAATACAGGAAATCATATTTTTTCAATGTAATTTCAAAAAACCACAACCCCACACTACTGTCCCACCACTTTTTGAAACAAACCCATTCACACACAAAGAACACATTGTTGAGCTCCAAAAACACCAAAATGCAGTGGAAGAAGACTGAGTGGTCTTGAGACCTTTTTTGAAAGTTCAGCATTGTTAAAGAATTAGTTCACTTCCAGAATAAACATTTACTGACAAGTTACTCACTCCCAAGTCATTCAAGCAGTCATTCAGTTTACAGCAGAGCCCAGGATCTGTCTATATACATAAGATACAAAAAAAATTATAATAATAATAGACTAAATAATAGACTTAATAACAATAAAGGTTGTGTGACAGAAAAGTAAAACTATGATCAAAACAATACTAGTGAGTACATCTCAGGATTTCAAGACATCTGATAAAGTATGTCTATGTTTTTTCAGTTGAAAAGAAATTAAGGTTTTTGAGGAAAACATTTTTCTCCATATAGTGGACTTCAATAGCAGCCAATGGGTCGAAGTTCCAAATTACAGTTTCAATGCAGCTTCAAAGGGCTCTTCACGATCCCAGCTGAGGAATATGGGTCTTACCTAGCAAAACGGTCGGTCATTTATATATTAAAATTTATATACTTTTTAACCATAAATGCTTATCTTGCACTAACTCGACCTCGCGCATTATGTAGTTACATTGCAAAGGTCACGTGTGACATAGGCGGAAGTACAAAAACGGTGTTTACAAAGCGAATGTGCAAAGAAAGTCAAACGCTCTTTACAAAAACAGGTAAAACAACAATGTGGGGCTATTTTGAAGTTGGAGGAGAAAATCAGATAGAGTTTTCCCTCCCCTACCTTTTTGAACCAAAGTACACCGATGAAGAACTAACCAGGTGTAACTTTTCCAATGTGATTACGAAATGCGTGAAGTCGTGCGTGCACATCACAGAGCTAGTGCAAGACGAGCATTTGAGGTTAAAAAGTATATACATTTTTGTTTTTTTTTCTTTTTAGAAAATGATCGATTGTTTCATTTGATAAGACCCTTATTGCTCAGCTGGGATCGTGTAGAGCCCTTTGAAGCCCATTTGGACCTTTAACCCATTGGCCCCCATTGAAGTCCACTATATGGAGAAAAATCCTGGAATGTTTTCCTCAGTAACCTTAAAGGGGTGGTTGACTGTTTTTTTCTAGTCTTGATTGTGTTTATGGGGTGCAGTCTAACATGTGTTAATGCTTCGTTTAAAAAAAAAAAACTCACATAATTTACCTTTATTCTACACCACTCTGTCCCTTCTAATATGAACGCTCTGGTGATTTCCTGGTTTGATGAAGCCCCTCCCTCAGAAATATGCAATACGAGGAACAGGATTAAGAACCGCTGCTTTTGAACCTTGATTTTGAATCCATTAGAATCGTTAGAAGACAGAATCGCAATTCATATATGAACAGGTTTTTATGTGCACCTCTAGTTTTCTCTTCCTCTTCTCTACAGCAGCGCTGCATGGCCTCGCCCCCTTTGCTGCCTTTTCCCGAGGGCGGGGTTTATCTGGGTTTGTGATGTCACGAACCCGGGAAGTAACTCGTTGTAGTCCCTACCAGCCGTTTTTGTAGGCATTAAACTGCCAGAATTTTAAAAGACAATATCTCAAAGACAAAAAGACAATATATGAACTTTCAGCTTCGTAACTTTGCAGATATTGTTTATGCTCAAACAGCAACATTACACACTAACTAACGTTAAAGAAGTGAAATCGCAATCAACCACCCCTTTAAAATAAAAATTTTCCTCCTATCCTATTCCTTCCATCACCTTTAGGATCTCTGTAATGTGTAGAGTCTTATGAAATTGCTAAATGTAAATGTTTTCTGGGACTTTTTAAGTTATGGGCAGTCTCTATCACACGTTTTTTTTTTTTTTTTTTTTTTTTTTTTTTGGGTTTTTTTAAAAATTTTCACACGTTTTTTTTTTTTTTTTTTTTATTTTTGAGGTTTGCTCAACACATGTTTGTCAGAGCTTTTATGCGCTGCCCCTCCATTGTCTGAAGTGCACTGGGAACTCTTGGCTTGGTTCTGTATGGTTAAACAATCGTTGGAAGTTGTTAGGGGAAGCTCAGAGTTGCCTCACACACGGGTGGTTTGCTGAGAAGGGGGAAGGCACATTCAAGAGCCCGAGTCCAAGCCTACGTGCTGAACTGCGCACCTCCCCCTCGACGCGGACAACACGAATAACATTCCTTCCCAGATACCTATAAACATTTGCTCGTTTCCACTCATCAGCGGCCTGCGTGAGCATTCGTTTGAAAACATCGATGAGAAAAGTGTTTTGCGTAACATCCAAACTGCGGTACACATTTCCAGAAATACACCACTGAAAGCAACCATTAAAACTGCATTTGATGACCTCACCCCAGCTGACCAATGGGCGCTGTCAGGCACGCAGACATACCCAACATTTGCTTGAAGATTTTCTAACACGTGTTTGTTTCGATGTGTGCGTTCAGAAGATGGGATCTCCTAAACTCATAAAGTCTGGACTTCCAGCTGTTGCATGTAGAGCTGCTCGGAGCCTTGAGTCATGTGTTTACTTTCTTCTCCTCTCGTTTAAGCATGTGGCCAGCAGTTCATTCCATGGTCACGTGCATAAGCAGAGCCCGCGTACTGTATGTGAAGTGAAGCCTGCGTTCGTTTTCTAGAGCCTGTGGTGTGATCAGACCTGATGTTGTTGTTAAAAGTTGGTCACATAATAAAAAGCATTGAACCAGATAAGCTTAGTATGAAACCCAGTGTGTGTTAATGGAGTGTAAAGAAGCAGATGTGATATATATATATATATATATATATATATATATGTATGTCACTTCTCATCACACAGTTCAACTTGTTCCATGATTCATCTTAGCTTTTGTAAATGTTCCAGAAAGAAAATGGATCTCTGAGAGAAATAGCTTTTAGTTCCTGGAGCGCCACATGTATTTCCACAGAGACCAAATTAAACTATTTAAGTCTATTTCCATTGTTACTCGAAACCAGTGCACAGTATGCTTTAATGCACATTTCACAGATAATCATACAAACTAATAATGTGTCTTCTGCTATAAACTGATCGCACAATGTATATCTTAACAGTGTGATCGTAAATCTGTTGGGTTGAACTAAATAAATGTGAAAACAGATGCACTACTGTTTGGGGTCAGTAACATTTTTTTTAATTTTATTTATTTATTCAATTAATACCTTTTTTCAGCAAGAATGCATTAAATTGATCAAAATTGACAGTAAAGACATTTATAATGTTGCACAAGATTTATATAAAAAAAACTTTTTGTTTGCACTTTCTTTTCATAATCAAAGATGTTTCTTGAGCAGCAAATCCGCTTATTAGAATTATTTCTAAAGGATCGTGTGACACTGAAGACTGTAGTAATGATGCTGAAAATACATCTTTGATCACAGGTATAAATGACATTTTACAATATATTCACATAGAAAACACGTTTTTTATTGTAATATTTCACATAATGTGACAGATTTTACTGTTGTTCAAATAAATACAGCCTTAGTGCCTCAAAAACATTTAAAAACTTTTAACTTTTGAATCTTCCTTGGATCTCTTCCAAATCCTAGTGAGCTACATGTTAAGTGTGCTACACATAATTATAACCTTCTTCCAGCCACATTTTAAGACAGCATCACATATATCCTTGTAGTGAAGGCAGCCTCTAGGATTTCCATAAACTCTGTGAAAAACATTTATCCAAGATGAGGGACAAAGCAAGACAAGTGTTGATTATAACTATAGTTAAATGAAATAAAAATGTCCTGTGTGTTATTTACAGTGTTGCTGCCAATTAAACGCATTCCAGATCAGTCGCTTATGAGCTTCCATTTCAGTCAGGATTCTGCTTTAGAAGGCGACACCAAGGCAGCTCACTAGGTTTTGGAACAGAGCCCGAGTGTTTAGATGGCTGACTCTGAGAAAGGTTGTTCTATGAATGGGGAATCTGCGCCGGCTGAATCCAGCTCTCTCGCTCTCTCTCTCCCTGTCTCACCAGTACAGCTGCTCCAGATTCACGTGTTGCTATTCCTAGCCGCACCCAGGAGCTATAAATAGGTGCCTTTCTTTGCAGACTGCTGGAACACGTGCCGTCAGCCTTCGAGGCGAGAGGAGGCAATCAGTGGGAGAAACTGTTGAGTAAGTGGAACCATGTGAGTTTTTTAGTTTTTTAGATGGAACTTATGGTCATATCTGTGTTTGTGTCACAAGACTGGAGCTAAACTGACTGTCCTTCACAGCCGTGCTCAAGTTGAGGAATTTTATGTTTGCCTTTGAATAGCTGGATACGCTTTCAACATGTCTGGTCACAGCTGAAACAAAGGTGGAACACATTTTAGATATACAGGAGCCCCAAGTATTTGTACACTTTAGTCACACTTAAACATATCTGAATGTCATAGTATTTAGAAATAGGGCATACTGTATATCCAATCAAGGGGGCATCTTTTTGAAGGAAAGATATCATAAGGATAGGTTTGTTGGGTTTACTGTGACAAAACAATAGAAGACAAAATTATCTAGACACTTTTGTCTATTAATGGAATAGATCATTTAATGAACAACACCTTGTGACGAGAGGGGCGGGGCCGTGGGAATGGAGCGAGGCCGGTGGAATAAATGCTAATGCGCGACACCTGCGACACTCACCGGTCTCGAGTCCCACGGAGAAGCTCCGGAAGGATAAAAGGAGGAGTGATGACAGTGTTGGACGAGAGAGGACCAGGCCTGGACTTTATTTTGTGTTTTGGTTCTGTTTATTTTGTGCTTATTTTATTATTAAAGTTTTGTTTGAATGTTCGCCGGTTCCTGCCTCCTTCATCCCGAACTATGAACTTTGTTACACACATGTGCTGATTTCACACATTCACTAAAATCACCAGGAATAATTCACCCAAAAATTAGAGTGAGCAGAGGTCGGCGGCACTAGAGTGAGCGGAGGTCGGCGGGCTAGAGTGAGCGGTGGGCGGCGGGCTAGAGTGAGCGGAGGCCGGTGGGCTAGAGTGAGTGGAGGCCGGCGGGCTAGAGTGAGCGGTGGGCAGCGGGCTAGAGTGAGCGGTGGGCGGCGGGCTAGAGTGAGCGGTGGGCGGCGGGCTAGAGTGAGCGGTGGGTGGCGGGATAGAGTGAGCGGTGGGCGGCTGCGGCGGGCTAGAGTGAGCCTCAATCTAGGTTCATGTTCATAAATAGTTTAATTTTTTTTCATAAACATCAACTAATGTTAATTTATACTACTTAAAATTTACATTTATTAGTGTAAAATGAACATTAACATACAAATCCAATTCCACAAAATTTGGGATAAAATCAAGAATATGTTTTTTGTTAATTCTCTTTAACCTTTCTTTAATTGTCTTAAGTACAAACCCAATTCCAAAAAAGTTGGGACACTGTACAAATTGTGAATAAAAACAGAATGCAATGATGTGTAAGTTTCACATTTCAAGATTTTATTCAGAATACAACATAGATGACATCAAATGTTTAAACTGAGAAAATGTATAATTTTAAGGAAAAAATAAGTTGATTTTAAATTTCATGACATCAACACATCTCAAAAAAGTTGGGACAAGGCCATGTTTACCACTGTGTGGCATCCCCTCTTCTTTTTATAACAGTCTGCAAACGTCTGGGGACAATAAATTATAAGTTTATGAGATTTGTAAATTATTCCATTCCTTTTTTACTCACAATTTGTACAGTGTCCCAACTTTTTTGGAATTGGGTTTATACAAAGAAAAAAAATAATAATGTTTTCACTGGCCAACTAAATTTTATTTAACACATTTTGATGGCTGCAACACACTCAAAAAAAAGTTAGGACAGAGGCATGTTTAACACTGTCACATCAACTTTCCTTTTAATTACAGTGTTTCCTTGTTTGGGAATTGAGGATACTAATTGTTAAAGTTTTGCAAGCAAAATACAAGACTTCAGCTGCTCAGCAGTCTGTGATCGTCGTTGTCTGATTCTCCTTTTCATGACTGGTCAGACATGTTCAACAGGAGACAGATCTGGACTGATCAAGCACATTCACTGTGTGTCAATGAAACCACGCTGTTGTAGCACATGCAGAACGAGACCTGCAGTGTCTTGATCTAATAACCATGGACTTCCCATGAAACACGTCATCTTGATGGCAGTATATGCCTCCATGTCAATGGTACCTTCACACATAAGCCAGTCACTCGTGCTGTTTGCTCTTCTGCACTCATATACCATGACAGACGTTTGCTTCTGCATCTGTCGCTGGTCAAAGTCTGGATGCTCCCTTTGGTCTTTGGGACTGAGAACTCAACGTCCATTTTTTCCCAGAAACCAGTTGAAATGTGGACTCATCTGAGTACAGCACACATTTCCACTGTCTTTCTGACTCTCTGAGATGAGCTCAGGCCAGAGAACCCTGCGGCATTGCTGCATAGAACTGATGTATAGCTTTCTCCTAGAGTTACAGAGATTCAGGTTGCATGGTTTTCTGAAGTACTCCTGAGCCCATGTGGCTCTATTTAACACCACAGCATGAAGGTTTCTTATGCAATGCCTTCTGGGGGGGTCAAAGGTCACACACATTCAACTGAGGTTTCCTGCCTTGCCCTACACAGACTGAGATTTCTCTGGATTCCCTGAATCTTTTTACAATATTATGTATGACAGTTGGTGAAATCTTTGTGATTTTGCGTTGAGAAAGGTGATTTTTGATTTGTTTGAAGCTTTTCTCATGAAATTTAGCACAAAGTGATTGTGAGATGCTGAGATGCTCCTTTTATACCCAAACATGACACCCTCACCTATTACCAATTCACCTGCTCACTGTGAACTTGGATATTCTACAAACTTTTCACTTTTATTTTGCCTCTGTCCCAACTTTTTTGGGAGTGTGTTGCAGCCATCAACATCAAAATGTGTTTACATTTACAAAATACATTTAAGTTGTTCAGTGAAAACTTTGGAAATCTTTTCTTTGCACTTTTGTCAATTAAATAAAAGTTAAAGAGAATTAACAAATCACAGATTCTTGATTTTATTGCATTTTACAACACATCCCAAATTTTCTATAATTGGGGTTGTATATAGATAGATAGATATTACAAATATGAGAATATGAGACATTTAAAAAAAAAATATTTAAATAAAAATCTAATAAATATTTTTTTAAATATTTGAATATAATAATTTTGCTAGGGCCCTGCTGCAATATATATTTATAGAATCATGTTTGTACTAAAATGTATTTGTGTAGTTTACTCAAAACCTTTCACTATTTACTTTGTCCCACAATTTTCTTCAGTATTGATGGTGCTTTGTTTTTCTGCTCAGAGAAACGGTTATTGATTGCAGTGATGTGACTTGAAGAGAAAAGCTCCTCAGTTTAACTTTATGTGCACATGCAATGGATCTCAGTGAAGATGTGTTGCTCGGCAACCGTATGCAGAAGCCAGGAGTGGGAGTGGACTCTGACTGAGCCGAATGACGCAAACAGCATTTATCATCGCCACAGAGCTCTAAACAAGGAGAGGGCACGTTCATATTTCTGCTAACCTATTCTGGGCGTTCAAAGAAATAAACATGTTTACTGCTGCACAAACAATGCTAACTATAAGAATAAAATAACACATGAGTGTCACCATAGCAACCTTTGGAAACTTCATCACATCTGTGATGATCTGTAATATCCTCTTATTTGCCAAAGTAAAGCTTTATCAGAGCAAAACAAGGTAATAAAGCAAGGAGTTAATTGCTTAGAAAATGTGCTAAGGTTTGGGAACCATGGAAATCCAAGCTTGTTGGAAACTCTTATGTTATGAAATCTGACATACTTAGTCTCAGTAGTCAGTCATCTCTGAAATCTTTAATAATTTAGCTCTCAATGTGACAGTTTGATGCTACGTTCCTTTATTAATCTTTAGAAATCTGTTTCCCTACAGCATGAAAGAGTGCAGCAATGTTGTGTGTTTGATTCATGGTGGTAAAAAATGTACAGTATAACTGCATTGGGTAAAAGTATCATTCATCTCAAATTATAAAGAGTAATGTGAACAGATCACTTCTCTCTGAAAGATTATATAGGACACATGTTTGTCTTATTCATTCTGCACAACGGCAAGTACCTATTTATCAGGGCAAAAGTGTTTCTTATGGGTTTCACGCAGATAACTCATACTCAGGTACATGTGTGAAGCAGTTCACATGCAAACCCGTTCACATTAAGCTGGCATTCTGAGCCATTACACATACCCAGGTTGAAAGTTTGAGTTGTTTTTCTGTCTGCAGCTGCTGGCCTAATTTTAGCCGTGGGTCGATGGCTGAGCTCTGGCCACTCTGATGTAAGTCTGAGCCATCACATTAGTCACCTATTGTGCTGAATGCAGCTGGAATCGAATGGTGATCCTCTGGCTGACATCCAAGAGCCGAAACCTAATCCAGTCTGTATCTGCTCGTTCACGTGGAGCCCTATTGAAGGCCTGTTTATACAGCCACGAGAGGCCATGAGGTTCATTCATGCACCGATACCCTGGGCTTCTGTGTCGCTGACAGATTCTCACACTCTGATTGCTTGCAGCAGCTGCTGTGCCGTTCACTCGCCATCAAATCCTAGTTGCATTTTGTCCTGACATAGTGACTAGGGCTTCTAGTAAGGATTTTGTACAAATACAGATACTGGTTTCATAACACTGGCCCATTTAACTTCGAAATAAGTTGATTGTGATGGTACAAAGTGTACTAAAATTTGATCAGGCAGAGTATCATTGGAATATACAGTAATTGAAAAGCATTCAGGATGGGTGGGAAACAAATGCTCACAGTGTGATCGCACACAGCACAGGTAGCAAATTTAGGTTATAACAACATTTTGGGAACATTGTTTTGAAGAGTTTCTAAAACATTGAAATGTCCAGTTTTCCTGTTGTGATTCTAACATTAGTTCAAAATGTGTTACAACGCTCTACTAACTTTATTTTCACCCAAAATGTACTGTTATTTGAATGTTAATTTTTAGAGTGTAAAAATTATTTCTTGTCGTAATTAGAACGTTATTTAAAGGTTACAAAAAACATTTCTTAGGCTTTCGTCATGGTTCATAAACAAATAAATAAAATAATATAAAAAGACATTCTGAGAATTTTGTTCTGAGAATGTTCGAGTTAAAATAACATCATGAGAACGTTCCAAGAATGTTTTTCTAAGAATGTTTTCTCTCAACATTATGAGGACATATATCAAATATGAATAAAGTTATCGGAATGTTCCATAAACAGTAAGAACGTTTTGTTTTAACATTTATATTAACATATTAGCCTATATTAACTTTAAAAAAAACATTGTGAGAACGTTTCTGGGAGCACAGTGCTTTAGTTTTGCATGTGAAATTGCATTATCCCAGACGTTTATTGGTATTAAAATGAAGAATGCTCATTTTTCACTTCCCCGACTGTTACTGTAACATGAGTTTAAGGGGGATCTTGCTGTGGAAAAATAAAAAATTACAAATCAAACTGTCAGTAACCCTCAGTATAACAGTATTCTATGTTGTTTTAGAAGTAGCAATAATAGTACAGTAGCAATGAAAAAAAATGATTTAGCATAAAATGTGGCGATATTATATATATATATATATATATATATATATATATATATACAGTATATTAGGACACATTGAGAATATTGCGTAAGTGTTACAGTAATCAAGCAAAATGTTAGGTTGAACAGTGGCGTATAGGTTTGCTTTTGACATTGGTGGATGCAGTTTAAAGTATTAACTTTTAACTTCTTAGTAATATTATATCAATGTTATGACATATTGTAGATCTGTCCGAAATGACAAAAACATATACATATATTTAATTGTTTGTTTGATCAACATTATTGCTAGGGACAATTTGGTAGTCACTGGATATTGGTCCACGAGGGTCTGGCCAATGGCCATATCAACTATTTCCAGTGGTTTGATTATTTATACGTTATACTAGTATAAATCAATAATTACCGGCCTACAAAAGATCTGTAGCCTATCTATCAGAAGAGTGCTCTCAGAAGAAGGTCACGAAGCTGTTTCTTCTGTTCGTCTGCCCCCTTGTGCAATACGAATGGTATTGATGAGTTACTTATAATTTTGAAACAAAGCTGGACTACACTTTAAAAAAAAAAGATTTTCAAAACTGTAAATAAATCAAAGATTACTGGAGTACGTTTTACAAGAAAATACTATTTCAGTTTTTCTACTTCGAAATGTGGCTTTAAATCTAAAATCCTGCCTCTCTCTTTGTCTCCAACCTCTACCCATGTGCCAGGACCTACTAAAATCCAAGTTATTTGTGATAAGAAAACATTTCGCTCGGTGAATTTGATGAACTTTTATTGACTAGTGTTTGAATTTCAGTTGCTCATAGAAGTAGCCTAGATGTGCTCGTCTGTTCTACAGTGAAGCCCACAACATTTTTTTGCCCACAACAAATGAGGCATATGCTGTCCTAGACTGAGTGGTGGCCTTTGTGTTTTGACCGCAGGGCGACCACATAGGGCTTAGGGAAGACTGAATAGACTTCCAGCGGATATCCAGTGGTTTGAACAGGCAGCTGAATTGGCATCCACTGCATAATAAATTAAACATCGAACCACACACCTTACAGCTCCCCGCCTGCTGCTGTCAGCCTGATTTTTATCCTGGCTTCTAGTGTGTCATTTTAATAGCACTCTCACTGCATTTGTCCTCGTTTAAATGTGTAGAGATATTTAATCTGAATAGCCTGGATTTCCAGAAATGGTTAATTAAACCTGTTTCGACTAGCAAGAGTTACAAGCCATAAGGAAAATGTGCTAACAGTTGTATATGATGCTCTTAATACACAAAACACCTCGTTTACCAAAGAATACCATGCAACTGAGCTAAAAGAGTAAGCTAGATTTGAAGTTAAAGTTTGCTTAAGCATCAATCCATCCGGGCCTTTGAAAAACGTAAACCTACCAACTGAAGCTTCAGTTGTTTGAGTCATTGATTTCCCTATTAACTATCTTTTGAGGATTTGAGAGTGACTGTTGAAGCACCTGACGTGGAAAGAACCTGAAGTCGAAAGGCTTTCATATTGAAGCGACACAGGTGGAGTGTCCTCACTGGCGGTGGCGACAGCAACAATAAAGTTACGCCTTCTTTCTTTGCGTGAACATTTGGGCGGCGTTATGCAAATCTTCCCACATCGTGACGTAGACATGTGGGGGCGTGTTAGAACGAGCCATTTTAGGGGGGCATGGACCAGTCTTAACTTTTATAAAGAGTATCTCTTTGTGTTTGAGACTTTAGTCTTTGCAACTTTAGGGATCTTATCTATTCACGAACAGCTTGTAACAATGACCCCTTTAAGTGTGCTGCCAACAAGCATTTATGGTAAACTAAAATACATGTTAATAGCCATTTCTATTGAAACTTGCAACTCATGTATTTAAATATGTTATTAATTACACATTTGTAATGATTGCAAAGTTGCAATTTAGATCATTTTATATATATTAACTTTTGATGAAGTACTGAATAGTACACTACAGTTAAAATGATCATCAGGTACTTTACATGTGTTAGTCCTTTAGTTTGTTAGTCAACACAGTAAGTGTACTTCTTTGAAGCATCACACAGAATAAAACACTTTAAAGTACAACTTTTAATTTGACATTATTACGAACTGTATTTTTTTCCTGAAAGTCCTGAAAGTGAACAGTACTCTCTCAAAGTACACTTAAGTGGCATTGTACATTCAGTACAATTAAGTGCACTGTTTCACAAGGGGTATAAAAGAGAGTCTCTGTTTTTGAGCAGGTGTCCACGAATATTTTAGGTGCTGAAACTGGTCACGTTCTTCAGCATTTTGAACGCATTTTGTCTTCACAAATTCGTTTTAAATGGCCCTGTTATTTAGTCAAAGTATAAATATTCCATGTAGTCTATTAGTTAATATGGTTTTCAAAACAGCTGCATTCTACTGTATTCAATTCTATTCTATAATAATACTAAAATAATTAGCAAAATGACAAAAAAGCCAAGTCACCTTTATTTATATAGCGCTTTTAACCATACAGATTGTGTCAAAGCAACTGTACAGTATTAATTAGGAAAATAGTGTGTTAATAATGCAAAAAGGCAGTTCATCATTGAATTCAGTGGTGTCATCATCCAGCTCAGCTCAGTTTAAATCAGTGGTGGACGAAGTACACAAATCTAGTACTTGAGTAAAAGTACAGATACGTATAATAAAATATCACTCCAGTAAAAGTACTCCTTTTTCAATTTTACATTATAGCCTAATAGTTGCGATTTTTTTTGCGTAGCTTGTCAGTGAACTACGGCTGTGTGTAGTAAATGCTGCTCCGTCTGAAAGCATGAGATGATGATTTCCTGCTGATTACAGAACCGGCTTTACTAACAAAATGCACATGACAATCACATTCGATTAATCGTGCAGCCCTACGCTCCACCTTATTGCCTTCGGTTCATTTATGTTTTTAGTTTGAGCATTTATTAACTCTTTTTCCTTACTGTGTTGAAAACAGAATATATAAACTATGTATTCAGTTGTTATGCCCTAAAATGTTGATAACGGTAAATATTTTCATTTTTGTAAATATTATAATTACTAATTATATAATTATAATTAGTGGATTGTCAATGCAATAAATAAATGGAAGGTAATGGAATGCAGAATCTATAATTGTATTATTGTAATTCAGTAAACATCCGTCTAGAGTGCTCATATTCATGGTTATGGATGGTTGCAGTGTTTAAATGGTAAGAATCAACAGATTTACAGTAAGCTTCAGTCCAGGTTTGTTTGAGCAGCATTTCTTTACTAAAAGATACACAATCATGTCGTAATGTGGATGAACAGCGCCATCTAGTAGCAGTGCAACAAATAAGAAAACAGGTCCATTATCACACAATCTGCATGAGCACAGAAACTTGATGGTGAGGAAATTTGACTCAATGTGTTTTCAGACCTGAGGCCCGTTTCAGAAAGGAGGTTAAATAAAAACTCTGACCCCCGGTTTCACAGATAAGGCTTAAGCCTAGTCCTAGACTAAAATGTAAGTCTGAGCTGTTTCAACTGAAAGAAACTTGCACTGACTCATCTTAAAATAGATCACTGCCTGTGTTTTGTCTTAAGATGCACACCAGTAATGTTTTTTTTTTAAGCATGTTTATAAAAAATTACTTAAATGTCGTAATTGCACTATGGCCTAATCCTGGCTTAGTCTATGCCCGTTTTTGTGAACGTATATGCTTTAATAACAAATAATCGTAACATTTTACAATAAGGTTCCATTAGTTAATGTTAGTTAATGTATTAAAGTATTAGTTAATTATTGTAAAGTGTTTGTTACCCAAATAATGTATTTTGACCGTTACTTGAAAGTAAGCGCAGCCCATCGCTTTCTACATTCTACGTTTGAGAATAATTCAGGTAAGTCATCTTTATCTTCAGTCCATGAAAAATAGACATCAAACATACTGTAGATGGATTGGTTCTCATAAAAACATGTTGCATAATTATTATTTTTCAGTCATTTTCACTTCAGTGGGGAACTGCAATGGACATGACAGTATATGTTTAAAAATGCTGAGAAACTGATAAACTCGGGATTCATGTGGATGCAATTTGTTCTCGTGTGCAGCAAAGATTGTATTTTCTGCGAAGATTTAGGATTTTTGGAGTGAAGCAAAAAATCATGTATTTAGTCTATCGGGCAGTTATAGGTATGAGTTGGTAACCTTACAATGCAGGTAAAGTCTAAGCTTGCACGCTTGTTAAAAATAGCAATGAAGACCATTGGGAGACAGGAGTATTTGTCCCTTGAACAGTCGGTTCTTAGGGAAGCACATAAAATTTTAGCTGACCCATTGCATGTAGTGCACACAGAGTATTAATTGTTGCCTTCTGGAAGACGGTACAGATTTCTAATGTGTAGGTATAATCGTTTTAAAAAGTCTTTTATACCCATGTCAATTAAAATGTTAAATAATGAATGATTGTCTTTTCAGGGTGGGAATAGGAATTATGTGTATATTGTGCGTATATTGTTATTTATGGATCCAATGGTCTTGTCAATGTAAACACCTTGAGTCCAACACAAATTTCCCCTTAGGGGACAAAGTGTATTTCATTTAATTTTCATGTTTTGGATATGGATATCAATGATGTCTCCAATCTCAACAGATAGTTTCTCGGGTATGTTTTTGTAAATTTTGAAACAGATTCATTATAACATTTTGAATACAGAAATATGCCTTTTTTAAAGACATTTTTTAAAAGCATTGTTCCCACAATTTCTGAAGTGAAGACACTTAAATGTCTTTTGAATTTATTACACAAGCTAAATATGAGTTTAAAGGGGTTTATATAAGGAGGATTGAGTCTGTCATCAAAAATAAAGGTGGGCATATAAAGTATTGAAAAAATAAGATTTGATAAATGGTATACAGATTTTGTTGCATTGAGTTCCTACTGTGGAACCTGTCGTTTTAATACAATAAAACTACACTCTTAGTTTTGTATATACTTTAAGATATTAATATACATATACCTTATATATACTGTATATATATATATATATATATCCCTTTTACTCTAAAAGTGATCACACACACACACATCAGTGATCACACACTGAAATTGACACACAAGGTGACACGTTTGTTATCTGCGTGTTCAGTGTTCCTCAGTTTTCTGTGTGTATAGAGTTAAATCCATTTTTATTCCCTGTTACGTCTCCCTAATTATCTGGCGTCTAGGGTTTTTGGGAGGTAACAAAACGTTTAATAAATAAAAAGATATTTAAGCTAAAACACTTTTCTCTGCTATGGAGGTGCCGGTGTGTGCAATTAAAAAGCAGGCAGAGACAAAACTGAATATGAATTTTGCGTTTAATAGAGAAATAAGTCAATATTACAAAGCTCCCAATAATAATGTAAACAAACCCAAAATACCCTAAAAAAAAAAACAACAAATATCTATTTACAAATTATATACAAACGTAATGAATTAAAGACAACAAAAGTTAGGGAAAAGAGCGGTGCTAAAGAAAAGAAAATAATAAAACATAAACATGCTAACTAGCACCAATCAAAATCTAAGCTACACTGACTAGCAGTGTTGGGGGTAATGCATTACAAGTAACGCGCGTTACGTAATCAGATTACTTTTTTAAGTAACTAGTAAAGTAACGCATTACTTTTTAATTTACAAGAGAATATCTGAGTTACTTTTTCAAATAAGTAACGCAAGTTACTTTTTTTTTCCAATTTATTGACTGACAGCTCTCCTGTCCCCATGTTGAGAGAAATCAGATGATGTTACTGTAGTTCTAAAATAAATATGCATTAATTCATCTCACTCACAAAACAAACACAGATTCATTATTCCTCAAAATGAATTAAAAAAATGCAACTCAGAATATGACGCAAACCTGCAATAATGAAATGTTAAACAACACAAATATCCTTTATGTATTTAATGCCATTCTATTAACCAATGTCTATGCTTCTGACCTTCGATGATCCAGATCAACCATAACTCAAACACACAATAACTCAAATTCAGAAACAAAAACAGGAGCAAACACCAAAGTAAACGTGGGAGAGCAAGCAAATGAAAAGCAAACGCTCCTCCTGAACTCACGTCACATCCGGGTCTTTATACGCGCCCACTAACGTCTGATTGCTCCCCAAAGCATCGCGTAGAATTGATGGTTGACAGAAGCATGGTCCAATCACAGGTCCTGTGAGGTGAGAGTGAGGCGAGAGAGAGAAAAAGGAGAAAACATCCCTCCCAGAACAATACGGGACATAACACCCTCATCCTTAAAAACAAACATATACACATGTTTGATAGAACCAACCTAATCAAGTAGACACTATTCCTTAGACCCGAGAAAGGGCATCTGCTATGACGTTATCCATACATTTCTTGTACTGGATCTCGAGATTGTAATCCTGAAAAATAAGAAACCACCTCATCAATCTCTGGTTCTGGTTAAGCATATGTGAAATAAAAGTTAACGGGTTGTGGTCAGTATAGACAATCACAGGAAAAGTAGAAGAACTAACATAAACCTCGAAATGTTGTACTGCCAACAACAAAGCCAAAGCTTCCTTCTCTATTGTTGAATAATTCTGTTGGCTTCTATTAAACTTTTTAGAGAAGTAACAAATGGGGTGATCGATTCCATCCTTATCCTCTTGTAGGAGTACAGCACCAGCACCCACATCACTCGCGTCAAACTCCAATTTGAACGCCAATGAGAAATTTGGAGCAGCCAGGACAGGCTCGCTACACAACGGCACTTTAATATTGTCGAATGCTGTTTGACATTCAGATGACCAAACAAACAGTTCTGAAGGACTGAGTAATGTAGTTAATGGTGTATCAACTGAGGAGAAATTTCGACAAAAACATTGGTAATAATCGGCCATACCCAAAAATCTACGCAACTCGCGTCGGGTCTTAGGCACTGGAAATTCGTTGATAGCCGAAATTTTAGCCATCACCGGGCATACCTGACAATACCCCACCTGTTTACCTAGGTAGGTCACCGTAGCCTTACCGATTTCACATTTGGCCAAATTCAGTGTTAAAGAAGCTTCCTGTAAATGCTTAAAAACAGTCTCTAGAAGTGATACATGCTCAGACAAGCTCTGTGAGTAAATCACTAGGTCATCAAGATAAGCATTACAATTTGGAACATCAGCAAGAACTAAATTAACCAACCTCTGAAAAGTGGCTGCAGCATTTCGCAAGCCGAACACCATAACTTTGTATTGCAGGAAACACTCTGGTGTTACGAAAGCTGAAATTTCTGATGCTCTAGGAGTTAATGGAACTTGCCAATATCCTTTGAGTAAATCCAACTTACTCACGAATCTGGCAGAACCAACACTATCAACATCCAACAGTCCTCCATTCTCTGCATTGGAAAACAGTCAGGCACTGTTACAGCATTGACACATCTATAATCGATACAAAAATGTGCAGTACCATCTGACTTTTGTTCTAAAAGACATGGCGAACTCCATGAACTAGCACTAGGACTGGCCAAACCCTTCTCCAACAAATACTGAACTTCTTTCTTCATTGCAGCTCTTTTAGTAGAGTTAACACTGTAAGGGTGTTGTTTAATTGGCTGAGCATGACCTACATTGATGTCATGCTGTAAAACATTTGTAAGTGCAGGAACATCACCCAGAATAGAAGAAAACTTGCTAAGAAGTTTAACAACATCTTCCCTCTGATCAATGTTAAGATGTGCTAAGAAACTTGACAAATTGGCTAAAGTCTCGGAATTAGTCAATCTGGCAGACAAAAATGGAGTATCAGACTCCATCAAGCCTTGGACCTTGTCTTGCTACTCAGCAACTGGACTTTTGCCACACACGACCCCAACTGGACGGACGGAATCATCTTCCTTTTCATGAAGTAACTTCACATCATCTCTGATATGGTAAGCTTTTAACATGTTGATATGACATACCCATTTTTGACGTTTTCTGTCTGGTGTACTCAACACGTAATCTGTCTCACCCCTTCTCTCCAGGATCTCGTAAGGACCCGAAAAACGTGCCGTTAATGCAGATCCAGGAACAGGAAGTAAAACCAGCACTTGGTCGCCCACTGCAAAAGATCTATTTACAGCAGATTTGTCATACCACATTTTCATCTTACCCTGAGCTTTAGTCAATGACTCACGAGCTAGCATATATGCCTTCTGAAATTGGTCATGGAATTTACTCACATTGATTTTTTTAGAGTCCTCAATGACTATCATCCTCTCTTTCAGGACTTTCAGTGGTCCTTTTACAGCATGGCCAAACACCAGCTCTGATGGGCTGAACTTGAGAGACTCCTACACTGTATCACAGATTGCAAATATAAGCAAAGGAACACCTTCATCCCACTCAGACCCTGTCTCAATACAGTACTTCCTAAGCATTGCTTTTAATGTTTGATGGAACAATGACTATCATCCTCTCTTTCAGGACTTTCAGTGGTCCTTTTACAGCATGGCCAAACACCAGCTCTGATGGGCTGAACTTGAGAGACTCCTACACTGTATCACAGATTGCAAATATAAGCAAAGGAACACCTTCATCCCACTCAGACCCTGTCTCAATACAGTACTTCCTAAGCATTGCTTTTAATGTTTGATGGAACATGTCCAATGACCCCTGACTCTCCGGGTGATACACACTGGATATGCGATGTGTAATATTAAGTGATTTAAAAACTTGAGCACACCATTTAGATAGAAAATTAGTCCCCTGACGAAAATTAGTCTGGACGATTCTCGGCAAACCAAAAGTTGTAAAAAACTTTGTTAAAACTTTGACAACTGCTCGAGCTGTGATCTTACGAAGTGGAATCGCTTCTGGATATCTAGCTGTACACATAACAGTCAATAAAAACTGGTTACCGGACTTGGCCTTTGGTAAAGGACCAACACAATCCACTATCACATGCTCAAAAGGTTCACCTATGACAGGAACTGGAATTAAAGGTGCTGGAGGAATCACCTGGTTCGGTTTCCCAGCATACTGGCAAACATGACAAGTCTTACAAAACTATATATTCAAACCATACCAAAAGAAATGTTGTAAGACACGGTTGTATGTTTTTGTCACTCCTAGGTGCCCCGACAGCAAATGATCATGCGCCAATGATAGTACCTGCTGACGAAAAATCGAGGGAACCACCACCTGATAAACAACATTCCACTCATCATGAGTAGTGTTATTTTTATGCCACTTCCACATTAGTAGACCATCCTTAACAACAAATGAGACATTAAGTTCTGGTTTCTTAGCCAATTTAAAGCATTTCACAAGTGAAACATCATTCTTCTGAGCTTCAATTAATTTCTCAAGAGTTACTGTCAAAGCCAGTGGGTCACTCACTACGACCTCACTCATCTGATCACTGACATGAGACTTGTCTTCAGGCCTTTCCTCAGCCTCCTAATCTACACATAAGAAAGAGTCAGATAAAGACACCTCATTATCTTTCTTTGATTGTGCACGTATGATTACGCAAGCAGTAAATGCATTTGGATATTTCTGAGACAATTCATCAGAGCCATGCTCTGTCGACAAAGTGTCGATCACTTCGAGTGAAGGTACGACTTTCCCTCCGGCCAAATCATTACCAAAAATAAAGAATATTCCTTTCACTGGTAAGACCGGGCGTACTCCTACCTCTACAAAACCAAGTCTGTTTGCAGGTGAATGCGGTGAACGGGGACTCTCATGATCTCCATACTGAAACTCTGGACCAGTCTACTAGATCCAACTGACGTCTGATCTGAAAAAGGCAAAACATCTGCACACACAAATGACTGGGCTGCACCAGTGTCCCTTAAGACCTGCACTTCTACCTGATCCTCCTCCTTGCCCGATAGCAACACATATCCTTTGAAAAGGAATGGAACATATACACTGTCGACTTTATCTTGTCTGCTCAAAATGCGCACTCTGACTAACAGTATTAGCAAACGCAAGGATATTTAAGCTAAAACACACTGCACCTCCATAGCAGAGAAAAGTGTTTTAGCTTAAATAGCCTTTTATTTATTAAACGTTTTATGTTACCTCCCAAAAACCCTAGACGCCAAATAATTAGGGAGACGTAACATAATCTATTTATAATATAATCTATAGTCCCTTTTACTCTAACATCAGTGATTACACACTGAAACTGACACACAAGGTGACACGTTTGTTATCTGCGTGTTCAGCGTTCCTCAGTTTTCTGTGTGTATAGAGTTAAATCCATTTTTATTCACGTTTTGGAACAAAGCAAAGAACTACAGAGGTCTGAAAATGCCCCTAATTAATAAAATAGGATATGCCCATTTTATTCCACTGTGTTGTAATCAAATGAGAATGTAATGAGATTTTTATTTCTCTATATTCATATTTTTGTGCATCCAAGAAAATGATCACACTTTTTTGTTTTTGGTAAAAACTATTCATTTATTTTTAAAGCATTTTTTGACAATCGAATGGCAGCCATACATATTCTGTTTGCTCAGTACCATATTTATCAATATCATCAAACTGAGGAAGAGCAAGATTCTGTCATGCCATGCTGTTCAGTTATCAAGCTTGTACAAAATCTGGAGCGACTGAATAAAGCTGACAAATCACAATGAATGCAATGAATTCACATTGGACAGCAGAAACATGGAGAAAACTAATCCTAAAAGATTGCCAATGAAGACCTTGCTTAGACTACCATAGATTACATGCAAAATATATGCTTACATTGTTTATGATCTTGTGACATAAACATTGTCCACACATAAAATGAAATGTTAAACCTGTTTATGAACGCTGAACTTTTAAACTGTATACTCAATGTTGAAAAAAAAAAAAAAAGAACTTGGCACTTAGATAAAGACAAAACCCAGTAAATGTGTACAAAACCGAAAGAGAGAGAAAAGAATGAGAATAATGTCTAGCTCTTGGCTGGTCATCCTTCAGTTGATCCGCATTGCTGTTACATCTAAAGTGTAACTGATCTTGTGACATAAACATTGTCCACACATAAAATGAAATGTTAAACCTGTTTATGAACGCTGAACTTTTAAACCGTATACTCAATGTTGAAAAAAAAAAAAAGAACTTGGCACTTAGATAAAGACAAAACCCAGTAAATGTGTACAAAACCGAAAGAGAGAGAAAAGAATGAGAATAATGTCTAGCTCTTGGCTGGTCATCCTTCAGTTGATCCGCATTGCTGTTACATCTAAAGTGTAAAGTGCTTCAAACACATACTTTTAGAAGAAAAATCAACCATTCAATAAGCACTTTTTGCTTATTAATCCAATTCACATAAAGAAATAGATTGGAAGTACACATTCTATGAGACACGTCATTGCTTTAAATGATTAAAAATGTTGTCAATGATCTAATTAGAAATACTGTATAATTGTGCATGTGCTCTGGGTTAGCTCCTCACTGAGATATGTCATAATAGTAATGCCGCAATCTGGGTTCAACTACAGAAAATCCAGGTCTCTCGTCCAGCCTGCAGAAACAGAACACAACCATTTATTATTCTTCAATGTACTGAACTGAATTGATAATTTTTACTCAGCTCTTTGGAATACTTACAGATATTTAAATAAAATGGAATATTTTTTGTTTATAATCAGTGTTCTAGTCTCCTTCTTACATTAATATTTCAAATCAATATGTGCATGTGCAGCATATTAAAGAAAGGAAATTAAACAAATGTAAAACGACAGAAAGTCAGAAACTTGATTTTCTGATATACTGCCTGTATAGTCATTTGCATTATAATCCAGAATTATCAATAAATAAATGCTGATAAAAGCCCATTTATCAAATAAACGTGCTCTATAACAAGTAAGTCTAATCTAGTGAGTGTTCACTTACTTGTATGTCCAGCATTTCCTCATGAGGTCGCACATCTCAGGCGGACAGTCGGCTGGAGCGGACATTCTCTCTCCACTCTCGATCATTTGGATGACTTCATTTCCTTTCATTCCCTACAGACAATATGCCAACATAAGCAACATTGCTAAAATATATGCTCACTAATAGTAATACTTGTATTACTTGTAATACTTGTGCTCATGTATGATGGTCAAATGGATGAATGTGCAGCTTGAGATTTAGATGATATTCAATATATGGTATATATATATATATATATATATATATATATATATATATATATATATATATATATATATTTTATTTAAAGACATTGAGTTTAATAACAATGCAAAGCATTTATAATATAGCAAGCAAAGCCCAGTGTGAATGTAGCTATAGTGAGCATATTTGAAATTGGAAGACATTTGGGCTTTATGAGCCACTATGGACATTTTACGTTTGCAAGGTTAAATTGATTAATATTATGTATTAGTGAATTAGGTGTCATGAACTAACAGAGTACTTTTACAGGATTTATTAATCAAGGTTAATGTTAATATATATATATATATATATATATATATATATACACACATTTTTAACATTTCAAGTTGTATTAATTAACTTCAATTAATGTATTATGCATATCCATTAATTAAAAAAGAACAATCATACATACATACAAAAGAACATTAACTTTGATTAATGTAGGCTTAAAATTCATTGTTAATTCATGATATCTAAAGCATTAGCTAATATGTATGAATTCAACCTTATTGTAAAGTATCACCACAAAAAAAAAAAATTGTCAGTTAATGGAAGGCTATTCAGATTTCTGTAAGAAAACTTGGGTGATTTTATGTTCACACCAAACAGCAATCGTATCCAAGTAGACTCAAAAGGTTTGTTCAAATGCAGATTTAGCATGCAAAACTAAAATAGCAATAATATAGGTTTTCCACTGTCATTAAATGAATACAAGTAAGAACTGTATTTATTTTCAGGCATTAAAAATATTATGATAGTCACACCATTTCACAATGTTGCTTGATTTTCAAACATATTCGCTTATCGATATATTTTAAAAAATCAATATATCTCCTATCCCGATTAACGATACAAAATAAGTCTCTCAGAACTGTTTGGCAGTAGCATCGGTCAACATAATATACAGATTCACACCTTGTATGGTTTCTGTCCGTATGAATATGCCTCCCACATCAGGACTCCAAAACTCCACACGTCACTCTTAGATGAGAACTTGAAGTAGTTCATGCACTCAGGAGCGTACCACTTCAGCGGCCATTTACCATGACCTTTAGCCTGCAGGAGCAGGGAACAAGGATCAGTCAGGGCTACACTGGGCTTAAGGCCCGTTCACATTGTTAATATCTTTAACGATAAAGATATAGTTCTAAAAATCTTTCTCAGTATTAAAGAATAGCATAGTTCACACCACAACTATAACGATAACGATAACGATACAGAGGAACGATATCGTTGTGATCACTTTCAAAACTATTTTTTTCCAGCTGATGAACGATAAAACACTGACAGCAATCAGAATCCATCCTGCTGTAACGAGCTCAAGAATTTAAAACAGACAATATCGTTCTTGGTGTGGACGCTAATATCGTTATCTTTATAGTTATCTTTATAGTTATCTTTGGGGCAGACGCATGTGCACTTAGAATGAACAGATGATATTGTTCGCTGGTGTGGACGCTAATATCGTTATCTTCATAGTTATCTTTATAGTTATCTTTGCAGCAGACGCATATGCGCTTAGAATGAACAGATGATATCGTTCGCTGGTGTGGATGCTAATATCGTTATCTTTATAGGTATCTTTATAGTTATCTTTGCAGCAGACGCATATGCGCTTAGAATGAACAGATGATATCGTTCGCTGGTGTGGATGCTAATATCGTTATCTTTATAGGTATCTTTATAGTTATCTTTGCAGCAGACGCATATGCGCTTAGAATGAACAGATGATATCGTTCGCTGGTGTGGATGCTAATATCGTTATCTTTATAGGTATCTTTATAGTTATCTTTGCAGCAGACGCATATGCGCTTAGAATGAACAGATGATATCGTTCGCTGGTGTGGATGCTAATATCGTTATCTTTATAGGTATCTTTATAGTTATCTTTGCAGCAGACGCATATGCGCTTAGAATGAACAGATGATATCGTTCGCTGGTGTGGATGCTAATATCGTTATCTTTATAGGTATCTTTATAGTTATCTTTGCAGCAGACGCATATGCGCTTAGAATGAACAGATGATATCGTTCGCTGGTGTGGATGCTAATATCGTTATCTTTATAGGTATCTTTATAGTTATCTTTGCAGCAGACGCATATGCGCTTAGAATGAACAGATGATATCGTTCGCTGGTGTGGATGCTAATATCGTTATCTTTATAGGTATCTTTATAGTTATCTTTGCAGCAGACGCATATGCGCTTAGAATGAACAGATGATATCGTTCGCTGGTGTGGATGCTAATATCGTTATCTTTATAGGTATCTTTATAGTTATCTTTGCAGCAGACGCATATGCGCTTAGAATGAACAGATGATATCGTTCGCTGGTGTGGATGCTAATATCGTTATCTTTATAGGTATCTTTATAGTTATCTTTGCAGCAGACGCATATGCGCTTAGAATGAACAGATGATATCGTTCGCTGGTGTGGATGCTAATATCGTTATCTTTATAGGTATCTTTATAGTTATCTTTGCAGCAGACGCATATGCGCTTAGAATGAACAGATGATATCGTTCGCTGGTGTGGATGCTAATATCGTTATCTTTATAGGTATCTTTATAGTTATCTTTGCAGCAGACGCATATGCGCTTAGAATGAACAGATGATATCGTTCGCTGGTGTGGATGCTAATATCGTTATCTTTATAGGTATCTTTATAGTTATCTTTGCAGCAGACGCATATGCGCTTAGAATGAACAGATGATATCGTTCGCTGGTGTGGATGCTAATATCGTTATCTTTATAGGTATCTTTATAGTTATCTTTGCAGCAGACGCATATGCGCTTAGAATGAACAGATGATATCGTTCGCTGGTGTGGATGCTAATATCGTTATCTTTATAGGTATCTTTATAGTTATCTTTGCAGCAGACGCATATGCGCTTAGAATGAACAGATGATATCGTTCGCTGGTGTGGATGCTAATATCGTTATCTTTATAGGTATCTTTATAGTTATCTTTGCAGCAGACGCATATGCGCTTAGAATGAACAGATGATATCGTTCGCTGGTGTGGATGCTAATATCGTTATCTTTATAGGTATCTTTATAGTTATCTTTGCAGCAGACGCATATGCGCTTAGAATGAACAGATGATATCGTTCGCTGGTGTGGATGCTAATATCGTTATCTTTATAGGTATCTTTATAGTTATCTTTGCAGCAGACGCATATGCGCTTAGAATGAACAGATGATATCGTTCGCTGGTGTGGATGCTAATATCGTTATCTTTATAGGTATCTTTATAGTTATCTTTGCAGCAGACGCATATGCGCTTAGAATGAACAGATGATATCGTTCGCTGGTGTGGATGCTAATATCGTTATCTTTATAGGTATCTTTATAGTTATCTTTGCAGCAGACGCATATGCGCTTAGAATGAACAGATGATATCGTTCGCTGGTGTGGATGCTAATATCGTTATCTTTATAGGTATCTTTATAGTTATCTTTGCAGCAGACGCATATGCGCTTAGAATGAACAGATGATATCGTTCGCTGGTGTGGATGCTAATATCGTTATCTTTATAGGTATCTTTATAGTTATCTTTGCAGCAGACGCATATGCGCTTAGAATGAACAGATGATATCGTTCGCTGGTGTGGATGCTAATATCGTTATCTTTATAGGTATCTTTATAGTTATCTTTGCAGCAGACGCATATGCGCTTAGAATGAACAGATGATATCGTTCGCTGGTGTGGATGCTAATATCGTTATCTTTATAGGTATCTTTATAGTTATCTTTGCAGCAGACGCATATGCGCTTAGAATGAACAGATGATATCGTTCGCTGGTGTGGATGCTAATATCGTTATCTTTATAGGTATCTTTATAGTTATCTTTGCAGCAGACGCATATGCGCTTAGAATGAACAGATGATATCGTTCGCTGGTGTGGATGCTAATATCGTTATCTTTATAGGTATCTTTATAGTTATCTTTGCAGCAGACGCATATGCGCTTAGAATGAACAGATGATATCGTTCGCTGGTGTGGATGCTAATATCGTTATCTTTATAGGTATCTTTATAGTTATCTTTGCAGCAGACGCATATGCGCTTAGAATGAACAGATGATATCGTTCGCTGGTGTGGATGCTAATATCGTTATCTTTATAGGTATCTTTATAGTTATCTTTGCAGCAGACGCATATGCGCTTAGAATGAACAGATGATATCGTTCGCTGGTGTGGATGCTAATATCGTTATCTTTATAGGTATCTTTATAGTTATCTTTGCAGCAGACGCATATGCGCTTAGAATGAACAGATGATATCGTTCGCTGGTGTGGATGCTAATATCGTTATCTTTATAGGTATCTTTATAGTTATCTTTGCAGCAGACGCATATGCGCTTAGAATGAACAGATGATATCGTTCGCTGGTGTGGATGCTAATATCGTTATCTTTATAGGTATCTTTATAGTTATCTTTGCAGCAGACGCATATGCGCTTAGAATGAACAGATGATATCGTTCGCTGGTGTGGATGCTAATATCGTTATCTTTATAGGTATCTTTATAGTTATCTTTGCAGCAGACGCATATGCGCTTAGAATGAACAGATGATATCGTTCGCTGGTGTGGATGCTAATATCGTTATCTTTATAGGTATCTTTATAGTTATCTTTGCAGCAGACGCATATGCGCTTAGAATGAACAGATGATATCGTTCGCTGGTGTGGATGCTAATATCGTTATCTTTATAGGTATCTTTATAGTTATCTTTGCAGCAGACGCATATGCGCTTAGAATGAACAGATGATATCGTTCGCTGGTGTGGATGCTAATATCGTTATCTTTATAGGTATCTTTATAGTTATCTTTGCAGCAGACGCATATGCGCTTAGAATGAACAGATGATATCGTTCGCTGGTGTGGATGCTAATATCGTTATCTTTATAGGTATCTTTATAGTTATCTTTGCAGCAGACGCATATGCGCTTAGAATGAACAGATGATATCGTTCGCTGGTGTGGATGCTAATATCGTTATCTTTATAGGTATCTTTATAGTTATCTTTGCAGCAGACGCATATGCGCTTAGAATGAACAGATGATATCGTTCGCTGGTGTGGATGCTAATATCGTTATCTTTATAGGTATCTTTATAGTTATCTTTGCAGCAGACGCATATGCGCTTAGAATGAACAGATGATATCGTTCGCTGGTGTGGATGCTAATATCGTTATCTTTATAGGTATCTTTATAGTTATCTTTGCAGCAGACGCATATGCGCTTAGAATGAACAGATGATATCGTTCGCTGGTGTGGATGCTAATATCGTTATCTTTATAGGTATCTTTATAGTTATCTTTGCAGCAGACGCATATGCGCTTAGAATGAACAGATGATATCGTTCGCTGGTGTGGATGCTAATATCGTTATCTTTATAGGTATCTTTATAGTTATCTTTGCAGCAGACGCATATGCGCTTAGAATGAACAGATGATATCGTTCGCTGGTGTGGATGCTAATATCGTTATCTTTATAGGTATCTTTATAGTTATCTTTGCAGCAGACGCATATGCGCTTAGAATGAACAGATGATATCGTTCGCTGGTGTGGATGCTAATATCGTTATCTTTATAGGTATCTTTATAGTTATCTTTGCAGCAGACGCATATGCGCTTAGAATGAACAGATGATATCGTTCGCTGGTGTGGATGCTAATATCGTTATCTTTATAGGTATCTTTATAGTTATCTTTGCAGCAGACGCATATGCGCTTAGAATGAACAGATGATATCGTTCGCTGGTGTGGATGCTAATATCGTTATCTTTATAGGTATCTTTATAGTTATCTTTGCAGCAGACGCATATGCGCTTAGAATGAACAGATGATATCGTTCGCTGGTGTGGATGCTAATATCGTTATCTTTATAGGTATCTTTATAGTTATCTTTGCAGCAGACGCATATGCGCTTAGAATGAACAGATGATATCGTTCGCTGGTGTGGATGCTAATATCGTTATCTTTATAGGTATCTTTATAGTTATCTTTGCGGCAGATGCATGTGC
>NW_015505904.1:275766-282400 GCF_001515645.1 Sinocyclocheilus grahami
CATGTGCGCTTAGAATGAACAGACGATATTGTTCGCTGGTGTGGACGCTAATATCGTTATCTTTATAGGTATCTTTATAGTTATCGTTCTTGGTGTGAACTGGGCTTTAGACCCTGACTCTCTAACGTAAAGCTTTTGTAATGAGGGTATGTAGATCTAAAATGGCTTGCATTTTTCTTAGTAAAACATGTACAGATATGTGTTGAAACATTTTGTACTTTGGCCAATACTTCTGGAGGGCACTGTGTGCATCAGTCGTCAAAAAGGCCTGATTAGTTACTGGTTACTGTACCTTGTAATAGTTCTCTTCTTCTGTCAGGGCTTTAGAGAGTCCAAAGTCGCTGATTTTTGCATAGTGCTGAGTGACTAAAAGCACGTTCCTCGCTGCAAGATCTCTGTGAACAAAGTTGTGCTCTTCCAGATATTTCATTCCCATAGAGACCTGATGAACCAGCTCTGTGATGTTCTTCATAGAGATGTGTCTGAAAACACAAGTGAAAAGCGGTTTACAATTAACAACACTACTACTGTTCATGACATGAAGTTCAGTCATGAAACTCTATACAGCATAAACTCAGTCTCCTAACATGGTCCAAAACCAGTTACCAAATACATTAATTACCATATCAATTACCGTACTAGAAGTTGTTATAAAGTTAGGTGGATTGTACACAGTGTATTAGTGTCATTTTGGTGAGTCAACAGTGTAAAAATGTATGAAGCTTAATTATCTTAATATACACTTAATTTCCAGCAATATCGTCGACTTGATTGCACAGATACTATTTAAACTGACCTAAGCTGGATGATGACATCACTGAATTGAATTCAACTGAAAATGTAATGTTTACTATTGTCATTTTGCATTATTGACACACTATGTTCCTATTTAATACTGTACAGTTGCTTTGACACAATCTGTATTGTTATAAGTGCTATATAAATAAAGGTGACTTGACTTGACTTGAAGCACAGCTCACATAGAAGTCACTTTCATACCAAGCAGCTTTTGGTAGGTCAGTGCAGCAAATTCATGAGACCAACGCAAGCAAAATCTGCATAAGAAACGTTTTCACCCTCATACGAAAGATCCCATGGATTCTTGTTTACTGACTGATAAGTGTGACCTCTGGTTCTTGTCATGTCACTAAATGCAATGCTTATCTGTTATTGATGGGAAATTTTTCAGCGAATAATAACTCATTTGTTAACTTTAGTACAATAGCAATGAACAATAAAAACTTCTACAGCATTTATAAATCTTAGTTACTTCATTTCAGCATTTACTAAAACATTTCTAAAATCAAAAGTTGTATTTGTGAAAATTAGTTAATGCACTGTAAACAAACACGAACAATTGTTTTTCCATTAACTAACATTTCTATTAATAAAGATGGTAATACTTTAGGTTATGGAACACTATTCACTATTAACAAGTTGATAATTAGCATGCATATTACGATCATATTGGCTGTTTATTAGCACTTATAAAGCACATATTAATGCCTTATTCTGCATAACTTTATTCTTGGTCCCTAAACATAACTACTATAACAACTACTTTTCTTACTATCAATAAGCAGCAATTTAGAAGTTTATTGAGGGGAAAACTCTTATTTAATAGTGAATATGTGTTCCCTAATCTAAAGTGTTACTGCAAAGATTAATAAATGCGGTGAAAATATATTGCTGATTGTTAGTTTATGTTAGCTAATGCATGTACTAATGTTGAGAATTTATTGGAAAGTGCTCTATGATGCTTTATGGTATTTTAATGGTGCGATTTTGACATTTTTGGCATTCTAAACTGTTGCGTATGGAAGCATTAAGTAAGTAGTTGCTTAATGTTAATAGAATCTTGTGAATAAAGTTACTGCACATTGCTTATCAATGCACTTCAGCCATCACTGTATTCACAGTTCAGCACAGCTCTGATAAATTATGAAGTATTTCTAGCATGGCATACTTGTTCTTCTGGAGGAACTTGTGCAGCGGCCCCAGCTCAGCGAGCTCCATAACCAGCATGAGGTTCTCTGCTTCACAGATGCCGATCATACGAACGATGTACGGGTTATCCAGCTGCTGCATGACGTCCGCTTCTCGCAGCATCTCCTCCTTCACTGCCACGTTATTATCATCATTCTTCAGGATCTTAACAGCAACAACCTTCTGTATCCTGAATTCAACATAAAAGAAGATCCATTCTGAATGCTGAACACTGTGTCAATGAAACAAATTTGTTTCTTTAAATGATTGCAAACAATTAAAATGGTCGAAAAGTATCAAAGAACAGTCTAATAAGGTGTGGGAGTCACTTTCAAGCACCATTTGAAGACAGGACTTCCTTTTCTGATGCATCGTCACAGGAGCGCATGGTGTGAGAAGAAAGTCATCTTATTTAAAATGACATGAACTGTACATAAAAATATGTGTGTGAAGGTGTCGAGAAGACTTCTGTCAAGTTTTTTTATTTTGCATGTTCAGAAATTCAGTTTTTCTTTTCGTTGCCTCAGGGCAACGTTGTGTGATAAGCAGGGGCCCACGGCTCCCATCCCTAACCAGGATGTCCACTTGGACAAAACCTCACACTGGCAAATAATGTGTGACAAAAAGGAAAGATGCAGCCCAAAGTGATGTGCTAAAAGTGTAACATACACGTCTTTTTCACAGCAGAGAAGAAGTGCTTTTTGAAGTTTAACACGGAATGAAATCTCATAACATGAAGGACATGCATATGACACGACACACTGCCTGATACAGACCTATGCCTGTATCAAATCCAATATATCAGTGTTTTTCCCTTTTTACTTAATGATTTCTTGACATTTTAGACAAAGATTTGTGATTTTGTATTGCACTCCGAGCATTGCCCTATGATATGTGAATTAAGAATTGTCTCTATGATTCTGCACCATGGTTATGGGGGGGTGGTCAAAAACATTTTTTACCAACAAAATGTTCCCAAATGAACCAAGAAATGATGTGGAATCATTTTTATCATGTACCATCAAAATGTGTGCAGTAGAGTCGTAAATTACCAGAGGCAAACTCAATACTTCTGCAATACACCAGGAAGCAGACCAAACTACTAAACAACCAAACCACATTTCCCATCATGCTTTGTGGCAAGAAAGATCAAATGCACACAATATTGTATTGTTTGTTTGTTTGTTAGTTAAACCATTTCAGGCATTTAGAATATAATATCAATATGTAATTCTTTTGAAAATTAGAAAAAGTATATTTTTTAAGAATGAGAAAAAAGACATGATCTTGCATTGATACAGAATTTTGACTATTTTGGGCATTTACAGGTTTTATATTCTTAAAATAAAAAGTGCAAATAGCATATTTTCTTAGCAATAGATGCTAATTACACTAAGTGAAAATAGAAATGGATTCTATTTACACTAAGTGCAAATAACTATTGACACAAAGTAAAAATAGCAGTATTTTATTTGCAATAAGTGTAAATAGTAGTTAGATGCTATTTATTAGTGCAAACAGTGGCAGATATTTGCACCTCAATATTGCAGTACATTATAAAACAGTGTGCAATAATACCGTATTGAGTGTAAATTATCATTGTTCTTAAAATTATTCAATTGATGCCGCCTTATTGGGATAATAAAGCCCTCCCTACACCTAACCCTAAACACTTTAAATACCCGTGAAGCACTTTATTTCCACTTTTTGAATACTTCCTTCATTTTTATTGACTTTCCTGTTTAAACACTTTCCTGATCTGATATGTGATGGGAAAAGGGACTAGAACGAGTTCAGCAAAAGGCTGTTTCCTACTCGGGCCGTTCGCGTCAAAAGTTTCCGCCACGTGCCTTATACCTTACAACACTGTTGCTGTTGTATGACATGCATCTTTTGTCATTTTGTCTATCCCAGCCAGACACTGATGGGCAGTAAATAGCCTCTGCCAACAAGGTGGGCTCTATGCACTTAGTGTAAATAGACACTCTGATAAAAAAAATCCACATGAGATGTTTCTATGTGAACTTAGTTGACTAACTTTTTCATCTGGTAGACTCCTCTTAGGACAGTGCCAAAGTTGCCTGAGCCCAACTCTCCATCTTCCAGAGTCAGGTCGCTCCGATTCACTGTTGTTGATCGCAGCTCTTCAGGATCTGCATATGGACTTTCAAACTCCCGTGTGTCCATTGGCATAGCCTCTGTCAAAACAATGGCGCGGCGTTTAGTCAGAAGAGAAAGATTTTAGTCTTAAAGATCATTAAAACAAGTGGTAGTGTGTTGAAGCAAAACTAGGTAAACTAACCCGTGTTGAAGATATTAGGCTTAGGAAGTTCACCTCTGATGTTTGATCTAAAGTTATAGGGATTTTCAATATGAACCTATAAACACAGAGCACAATTATTAGCATAGAACAGATTACATATAACGGATTAGCATAGAAAAAGCTGATAGGACACAGGCATGTTATCTGAAATGCCTGCATGCATCAATGGGACAGAGGGACAGGGTCAAACCAAACTTTCCTGTGTTCTTCATGGCACCTTAAATCAGAATCGAATGCATAATTGCATTTACTGAGATGTTTCAATGGTAAATGAATGGCAATTCATTATACGTGATGCGATCAGTGTCCATGAAGAAGAGGAGAACCTTCTTCCAAAAGGTCAAAAGCCAACACATAGTGTATAAATAAATAAAAAAAGAGATCTCTTGCAGATAGGATTGATAATTAGGTCATTTATATCATTAAAAAGGAGTGATAGAGAAGGAGAATGAAAATATGGATGCATGATTGGGGTAATGGCACCTGTTAGAAGATGAAAAAGCAACTAGACAATATCAACACAAATGATTGCCACCTCTTCCAAAAAAGAAGAAAAGTCATTCATTGCTTTTGTTCAAACCTTGAGATGCAAGCGGATTGATTTGATGACTGATTTGAAACATTCGACATAAGCCGCAATTTGTGAGTCATTTAAATAGCACTTCTCACACAAAGTGTACAGCAGACTAATTCCAGAAGACGTTGGCGTCAGGCAGAAGTATCTCAAAAGGAAGCAAAATTATGCTACCTCCCTTTTGGACCAGCATTTGTGCCAGAAGTACTATGATGCATTCAAATGCATTTTAACTAATATCTAATCAGATGTATAGTTCTGGATCTAATTTTCCATTGGATAAGATGCAATAGCTGTTGTAAAATTCAAATGAAGGCAACATCTGTGAGCACACATTCTATATTGCCAAATTTCTATGGTGCTTGATGGGTGTAAATAGCTACTATCTGAACTCATATCAGCAATGTAAGAGCCAAATAACCACTCAAAATATATAATGGAAAATTAGTGAGTAAATACTACAATCAACATTCCCAATGCAGCTTGGCATAATAAAAATACTTTTACAGTTTTGGTTTTACTGTTGAAGAGAAATGGTTTAGGTTTTCAAATCCTTGCTGAGAAAACATCTTAAACCAGTCTAAGCTGTACTAGCTGGTCTCCTGGTTTAGTTCCCGAAACCCAGCTGAAATCAGCCATACCTGATGACCAGCTAAAATAGGCTAAAATACTATAGGATATATAATAGTATTATAAAAACTTTTAACTACAGAAATAAAAACAAATTCAAGCAAATGTGCCCTGACCTACATCCTTTATCCACCTTATTTTGCAAGCTATTTTCTTTGAATGTGTGAGATTTCCGATTCATTAGCCACTATTGGTCAATAACTAGAAGAATAAAACAGTGCAGTAAAAAGTAAAACTATTTGCCTACAAACCAGTGTTCATGATTTTGATAATAAATTAAAATAATACGTTAACAAATACCAGTAGAGCTAAAATAACTGGAAGCGAATGACATCGGAAGCCTTGCACATTCAAAGTAAAAATAGCTGCGCCCGCACTTATGTTACAAATAAGGTGGATAGGCAATCAAGGTGAAAATGTGTCAAATGGATGGTAATAATGCACAACCATTCTTTTAAAGGGTTAGTTCACCCAAAAATGAAAATTATGTCATTAATTACTCACCCTCGTGTTGTTCCAAACCTGTAAGACCTTCGTTCATCTTCGGAACGCAATTTAAGATATTTTTGATGAAATCTGAGAGCTCTCTGATCCTCCCATAGACAGCAAGGTAACTACCACGTTCAAGGTCCAGAAAAGTAGGAAGATGATCGACAAAGTAGTCCGTGTGACATCAGTGTTAAGTTCCGAAGCTACGAGAATACTTTTTTTGCGCAAAGAAAACAAAAATAACGACTTTATTCCACATTTTCGTCTCTACTGCATCACTTTGGATGCGCGTCCACGACAGTACCGAGTGTGTGGCGACGCCAGCGCTGACCCAGATCCGGCGTCATTATTTTTGTTTTCTTTGTGCAAAAAAGTATTCCTGTAGCTTCGTAACTTTACAGTTGAACCACTGATGTCACACAAACTACTTTGTCGATCATCTTGGTACTTTTCTGGACCTTGAACGTGGTAGTTACCTTGCTGTCTATGGGAGGGTCAGAGAGCCCTCATATTTCATCAAAAATACCTTAAATTGTGTTCCGAAGATGAACGAAGGTCTTACGGGTTTCGAACAACACGAGGATGAGCAATTAATGACAGAATTTTCATTTTTGGGTGAACTAACCCTTTAA
>NW_015505904.1:282905-315667 GCF_001515645.1 Sinocyclocheilus grahami
TGTCATTAATTACTCACCCTCGTGTTGTTCCAAACCTGTAAGACCTTCGTTCATCTTCGGAACGCAATTTAAGATATTTTTGATGAAATCTGAGGGCTCTCTGATCCTCCCATAGACAGCAAGGTAACTACCACGTTCAAGGTCCAGAAAAGTAGGAAGATGATCGACAAAGTAGTCCGTGTGACATCAGTGTTAAGTTCCGAAGCTACGAGAATACTTTTTTTGCGCAAAGAAAACAAAAATAACGACTTTATTCCACATTTTCGTCTCTACTGCATCACTTTGGATGCGCGTCCACGACAGTACCGAGTGTGTGGCGACGCCAGCGCTGACCCAGATCCGGCGTCATTATTTTTGTTTTCTTTGTGCAAAAAAGTATTCCTGTAGCTTCGTAACTTTACAGTTGAACCACTGATGTCACACAAACTACTTTGTCGATCATCTTGGTACTTTTCTGGACCTTGAACGTGGTAGTTACCTTGCTGTCTATGGGAGGATCAGAGATCCCTCGGATTTCATCAAAAATATCTTAAACTGTGTTCCGAAGATGAACGAAGGTCTAACGGGTTTGGAACAACACGAGGGTGAGTAATTAATGACAGAATTTTCATTTTTGGGTGAACTAACCCTTTAATTTAATTCTGAGTGTAAATCAGAAATCGATTATATCTATGTGTCTATATGAATGTGAGTAGTTATAGATTAGATGTGATGTACAGGGCAGTGAATGGAGGAAGAGATCAGAGAGGGGCGAAGTTAGAAGCAAAAACCACACGCAAGCAAGGCGGGTGTCCTACCACTGCCAGTGGGGGATAGGGAGGAGGGTGTGTTAGTGCACCTTTTTTTGGCCAGGTTTGGGGAAGGAGTATGATTTGATTCTGGAGAGAATCCCACCTGTGGCACCTTGCTAGAAACCACAATTTTAAAGAGCATTAGGTTATTTTTATCCTACACTATTTGATGCTCATGTTTAATGCTATACATCCATGACCCATTAATATTGCGTTATACTGTCTTCAGTAATTAGCTCTGCAAATTCACGAATTCAGTGTACATTCAGCAACATTGACATGATAGCATTTGCAATGGCCCTTGTGTTACGTGGATTGGCACAGCCTAGTTCAGTGGTTCTCAGCAGGCTTTACTTCAGGACACAGATTTAACCCAACACAGGAGCAGAAGTGGTTAAATGCCCTTAAAATCAAATGCATAGACTGCGTAAATTAATTAATGAGGCGTATAAGAAAGTGAGTAATTTTCTCAATAAGCGGAAAACGTACCATTTTGGTTTCATAACGTCTTTAACTTAATCATTCATAATCTGCATCAGGTTTTTGGGTTTTCAGGTTTTTGAGGATGAGGAAATGGAATAAGCTTTAATTTATTTTGCTGCTAAGCCAGATGATACAGAGACCCTAACAGGACACGGTGATGGGGAAAATTTGTCTTGGAGGAAAACAAAACTTTCATGAATGAATGCATAGTTTCTTGGAGGAATTTTCCCATCATCACCATGTCTGTAAATGATATGGTTAGTTCCTTTTTCTTATTGCATTTAACATGGTCTTTCCCTATTGTCTATGACAACATTTTGGGGTCACGAACCACCGGTTGAGAACCACTTCTTTACTTTATCACACTAGCAAGAACTTACACTAAGTTTAATGAACAGTTTAATTTCCTTAAATGTGTGTATGTTTTTAAAAATATATATATTTTCAGTGAAGCAATTAACAATTATCTGTGGATGTTTTAAACAGTACTACAGTCCTCGATGTGACTGCTTTCTATAGTCTGACATGTCAGTGCACTTTAAAGTCTTTTCTTTAAAGCAAGCTCATATATCAGATCACATTCTCACGGCTGCGTTTGGTTCGAGATGTGACTGTACTTACCTCTGAGTTATGTGATGTTCTCGGGCAGGTCTCGGTTAGCACTCGGAGCAGGCCATCAGGCTTGTACGTATAATGTTCTACCAGCTATAGCACACAACACAGTGCACATCAAAGTCAGATTCTGGACATCCTCACAGTATCACAGAGTATTGTGGTCACGTTTCTCAAGCTGAGGCCTGTTTCACAGAATACTTTGTTTTTCACCAACGGTCGATAAACTACCATTAGTGTACGTTTCTTTGGTAAGGCTTCATCTGAAAAGAATATACATCATTTATGAACACACAGTATAGCTTTATATAGGATGCTGTGTTTATATAATTTCTTTACATACTCCAAAAGAGCGCACCTCTGAAAAGCTACACAGTAAAGTTGTGACGCACCACAGATATCAGTCTATTTCTACATCAACATACACTTTCAATGCACAGTTGCTCACCCACCTCATTCGAACCATGCAGAGCTTCTCCTAAACACAATGTGAGAGATGTGTCTGAGGACTAGTTAATGGCCTAGCTGTAGCATTTACCTTGCTAAAACTTTGATGCCATGCATCACACGCAGCCACTCAACCAGGAACTCTAAATATAACATGGCGTTTGTCCTGTTGGTCACCACATTCAAAACAATTTATCCATCTCTACGAGATTCTCTTTAGGACAGTGGGTCATAACATATACAATAGACAAGCCTGAAAAATAATAAATCACTTTTTGCTAAGGTCTTTATTTTCTATAATGATAAACATAATGATTTTTAATTGAAGTCACTTATGCTCACCAAGGCTGCATTTATTTGATCAAAGATATAGTAAAAACTGTAAAATTGTGAAATATTTTTGCAATTTAAAATACATGTTCTTTTTTAAAATATATGTCAAAATCTGTGATCAAAGCTGTATTTTCAGCATCATTACTCCAGTCTTCAGTGTCACATGCAGTGTTGGGGAAAGTTACTTTTAAAAGTAATGCATTACAATATTGCGTTACTCCATAAAAAAAGTAACTAATTACGGTACTTAGTTACTTTTTATGGAAAGTAATGCGTTACGTTACTTTTGCGCTACTTTTTAAATCTGGACAGGGCTTGCTTGTTTGTTTTTAAAATAAAAAAGTTATATTTTGGGCAAATATAGAAGCCTTTCACACCAAAAGTGAAATGAATAAGCCTCAGGCTGAAGGAAAAGTAAATGTACGTCCGTACAGTAGAATGCAGAAAAAGACATTTCAACACATTTCAGCAATAAAAAAAGACACACAAATGTTTGTCTAGAGTAGTTTGTGCTTATTAGTACGGTTGAACTGAATCAGCGAAGGTCAGAAGCAAAGACATTGGTTAATAAAATGGGATTAAATACATAAAGGACATTTGTGTTGTTTAACATTTAATTATTGCAGGTTTGCGTCATATTCTGAGTTGCATTATTTTTAATCATTTTGAGGAATACTGAATCTGTGTTGTTGTTGTTTTTTTGTGAGTGAGATGAATTATCTCATAATTGCATATTAATATTTATTTTAGAACTACAGTAACATCATCTGATTTCTCTCAACATGGGGACAGGAGAGCTGTCAGTCAATAAATTGGGAAAAAAAGTAACTTGCGTTACTCATTTGAAAAAGTAACTCCGATATTCTCTTGTAAATTAAAAACGTAATGTGTTACTTTACTAGTTACTTGAAAAAAGTAATCTGATTACGTAACTCGCGTTACTTGTAAAGCGTTACCCCCAACACTGGTCACATGATCCTAAAAACAGTTAGTTTTTTCTTGCTGCTAGTTACTTATTTCAGGATTCTTTCATGGATAAAAAATATTTATTTCAAATACAATCTTTTGTAACATTCTGAAGGTTTTTTACTGTCACCTTTGATCAATGTATGTATAGACTTTGAAGTCTGCTCATCATCTGCTCTGAAGTCTCTTGACCGGATTTATTTACCTGCCAAAGTGTGTCGAACTTCTTCCCATCAGGAATGGAGAGTTTGCCAGCCTTGTCCTTATCAATACGATAGTGCATGACATGGTTATTATGCAGGAGACACAGCGCATAGGACACGTTTCTGCCATTGTTTTCTCTTTGTCTAATTCTGTCAGGAGGAAAGAGGAGGATAGAGAATCATCCACAGCCATTTACAGAGGCTCTTTCAAACTGTCACCTGATTACAGTATACTCTACACAAATCAACACTAGATGGAGCTGGAAGAGAAAAACTGATGATTTCAAAACAGAGATTCGCTCTGAATTGAGATTCAGTGTGGATGCAGTTGTTAAACCAACGTTTAATCGAAATGCAAATATAAAAAAATAAACAGCAAGTTATACAAAAAAAAAAGATGAATATAGACATGTTTTAGCTTTAGCAAAAACTAGGAAATTGGAAGCTAATGACACGATTCTCATGATAATAAAGCCACATTTGTCTTGTAAGCAAACTTTCTTCTTCTTCCATCTTTCTGTAGACTATCACACCACATACGTGTGTTTTAAGTGTGCCATTTAAAGCAAGCACACACCACCCCCACCCAGCCCTGCTCTTGTTTTCCGTCTTCGGTCACTTCAGGAAGTGCTCTCAAACACTGTCACAGCGGAAAGCTTATGCTGCCTCGCTTCTTTCACTTCAGAGCAGTGGTGCTACAGTCCAAAGCCCTGGCACATGCCTCATCCAGCGCTCCTACTCAGATCCACTGCTCAATTTAATCTCTTCCTTGTGTAGTTTTGAAGCAGTAGTTCCTTCACAATTCAAATTTTAATATTAGTGATGAACTAAAAAGGACGTGCACTCATGTGATTCAGGCAAAAGTAAAAATATTGCTTTACTTTGGCCTCATTGGCAACTAAATGATACACTATAAACAATTACATATTTTTATGAACTTTATTCGATATGCACTACCATTCAAAGGACTGTTTTTGAAAGAAGTCTCTTCTGCTCAAATGTATTTGTTCAAAAATACAGTAAACACTGTAATATATGATTACAATTTCAAATACCTGTTTTCTGTGTAAACTGTAATGTATTCATGTGATCAAAGCTGAATTTTCAGCATCATTACTCCAGTCTTCAGTGTCACATGATCTTCAGAAATCATTCTGATTCGCTGCTCAAGAAACATTTCTGATCATTATCAAAGTTGAAAACAGTTGTGCCGCCCGATATTTTTCTGGAAACTGAGATATATTTTCTTCAAGGTTCTTAGATTTTGAAAGTTCAAGAGAAGCATTTATTTGGAATCTTTCTTTCTGTTCCGAAACAATGTAAAAGTGTTTACTGTTACTTTTGATCAACTGAATGCATCCTTTCTGAATAAAAGTGTAATTTCTTAAAATAAATCAACAAAAATCCCACTGACCCTAAACTTTTGAACGGTAGTGTAGCTCTAGATTATGTACTGTAGCTAGTATGTGTTCTGGGTGATTCTTAAAAGCAGAAAATAAAATAGTCCAAGTCCATTTCTCTTTTTTTTTTTGTACTGTTTTTTGCATAACAAGTGAATGAGACTCACAGGAATTTGCCGTTGACGTGTGAGCTCCTGAGCAGCCGCTGCTCTGAGTCCTCGCGGTCGATCTTGCCATGGAACCACGGCATCTTCTCATGAGCCGTTGTGGCGATGAGTTTCTCCAGCTGAGGCCTCTGGCTGATGATAGCCTGCTCCAGAGCCGAGCCCTGCCACACCACAAACACAGCTAAGAAACTGCTCCAGTCTTACACCAACAAATGTGCATTTGTGCTGACTTTTTTAATGCAGCATAGGGGCATTAAATAAATGCATTCACAATTGATGTAAATGTTCAAAAGCTGTCTCCACAAAACAAAACAAAAATATGTGTGAAGACTGTTGCGACAAGTGAAACATGACATTTTCACAGCTTATTTTATTCTCGTAATCTCACATACTGTACTTCTGACTGAAGTGGTATATTTAACATGCAAAATGTAATTTTCACTGTAAATTAATTACAAAGAAACAGCAAGTACCACATTGAACTAAACATGGAATTCTGAAGTAGAAAGACTGAAATAGTATTATCTTGTAAAACATACTCCAATAACGTTTGTTTCATTTACAACTTTGAAAAAAAATCTTTTTTTACAGTGTACCAAAAATGAGCAAGGGGGTTGGAGGGAAGTAGTTGGAAACGAAAGAAGGATTTGAAACTACAGCCAAATAAAGTTGTTTCATGCACAATAAGACAAAGAAAAAGTAATAATACTCCGCGTCGTGCCTAACAACGCCTCTTAGCTGTTATAAATTCACTGTAAACCACGGCTTCTTGGGGTTTATCACTTTTATAAAACGGTTATTCCATATACGTCGTAAGGTTTCACAAAATAAAACGGAGCAAATAAAGTGTAACGATATTAATAAAACCGTATTCTTCCACCAAACAACGTAGTTCCTCAGAAACAGCTGTGGTTGCAACAAAGAGGTTGCAGAGCAACACACAGAAGTAAACAAAGGTGTGTGTTTGTAGAGTAATTTACAACAGCTTCGAACGCGGCTCAGCCAATCAGAATCAACGCTCCGTTTTATAAATAGTAAATACATGAGCTCAATACTCTATTGCAACAATTGTCTCATTCTGAGCATAACTACCGTGATGACTCAAATACCAAACTCACGAGAAACCGTAACTATTTTACATTTTGGCAAATTTGTATCACTTTGTACAACCTGATTTATACACAAACGTGTTAAGTAATACAATCAAATTCACTGTAAACCACGGCTTCTTGGGGTTTATCACTTTTATAAAACGGTTATTCCATATACGTCGTAAGGTTTCACAAAATAAAACGGAGCAAATAAAGTGTAACGATATTAATAAAACCGTATTCTTCCACCAAACAACGTAGTTCCTCAGAAACAGCTGTGGTTGCAACAAAGAGGTTGCAGAGCAACACACAGAAGTAAACAAAGGTGTGTGTTTGTAGAGTAATTTACAACAGCTTCGAACGCGGCTCAGCCAATCAGAATCAACGCTCCGTTTTATAAATAGTAAATACATGAGCTCAATACTCTATTGCAACAATTGTCTCATTCTGAGCATAACTACCGTGATGACTCAAATACCAAACTCACGAGAAACCGTAACTATTTTACATTTTGGCAAATTTGTATCACTTTGTACAACCTGATTTATACACAAACGTGTTAAGTAATACAATCTAACTAAATCTAACTGTCAATAGAGTGCAAACAGATTGTACTGTCTGAAAACGTAAAAAATAAGTGATTGTACAAATTCATGAAAGTCTGCCAAAAAGTTATGAATTACCATGAAAGTGTGTTGCAAATACTATAGTTTTCTGAGCTATGAAAGAGCAACCTCTGAGCTTTTAAATAAAGGGTTATACATCATTTTGATAGTCCACATTAGACATTCTGCTAGCTGTAACTAACCTTGCAACTACATGTCAGCTGGCTCTCATTAGAGTATTATTAGCTGTTAGGTTAGGGTTAACAGAATAAGTTGACATGCAAAGTTACGTATACTCAGTAGAACGTGTGTTGAAGGACCATCAGAATGAAGTGTTAGCAGTTTTAAAGCAGACAGCGTTTCAAAGTATTGCAAAGTGACTTATAGTTAGCAGAATGTCTAAAGGGTTACCAAATGAAAGGGTTACCATTAAACTGACACCAACCTGCAAATTCCAGGTTTGTTTGACATACTGCCGGATGAGCTGCTCTTTCAGGTCCTCAAAGGGCCCGACTTTAGGCTCGGTGCCCCGGGGCCGGTTGAAGGGCCTCTTCAGCAGGCAGACGAGCCCGTCGGACTCCTGTGAGTGGTAGTCGATCACATCTATGGGGTTTCTGTGAGATTTGCCGCCGGCGATGGCGTAGGTGTCGTTCATCTCCCTCTCGATGGTGTAGTGGTAGAGCTGGCGACCGTAGGCCACCGACAGAGCGAACCCGCCGAGGAAGCTGCGGCTCTGGCGCAGCAGGTACAGGCCGTCCCCCGCTCCTCCCTGCCGCAGGTACTCCTCGGCCTCCTCTCGCGTGATGTTGCCGAAGAAGTACGGCAGCACCTGCACCTTGTCCGCCATATCTGCTCAACCGTCTGCCAAAGCTAAGAGGACCGCTAATAACCTGAAAAAGACAATGTGTAGATCATTTCTCTTTTTTTTGTAGTCAAAATCAGTGAGAGGCTTCAAGCAACCCCTCATCTATTGATTACTCTTCTAAATTTCTAACGAATGTTTTCTGTTAATCTTTATGAAACATTAAACGCAGGCAGGGTTTAACCTTACAGTAGGACTCAGCGCTGATTACTGTCAGGCTTTCGAAATCCTTCATCACTTGAATTAAGATTATGATCATTTCATTTTAAAGCACAGCCACCACAAAAGCACCTCTTTTTACTTTGAGACCGTTCTGAGGTTAAATACAGATTTGAAACCATTACAAGATATATTTTAATAGCTATGATATTGTTTTTGAAATCTAATCTTTGCACAGCTATGACAGGAAACACAGGCATCTAACAGTTAATCTTAAAAAAACAAAAACATATACATAAACCCAAATAGGAAATAAACCAGTTATCGTATAAACGTGTGCTATTCTGTGTCCTGAACTCCTGATACATTGCTGTCTCATATTTTCAAGCAGTCAATGCAATTTGGGAAAGAAATCAATTAAATCTCTATGTGGGTGTGTGTGAAAATATTCAGATGTAACCGCGTTTTGTAATCTTTAACATTTTCATAGCTAACTGTAATTTAATTACACATTTTTTCTCAGTAACTGATTACAGTTACATTTAACCATTTAACTCATAGTAACTAGTTACTCCCCAACACTATGTAATATACAACCGTGTAAAGGCAATAAGGCACTCAAGACTGTGGTGCATTGTGAATGAATGTTGTGCCCAACTACAGTAATTAACCATGATTACATTATACTGTAAATATAATTTTCAAAGGAATGAAATATTGTACCAATGCAGGAAGCACTCTTTTTGTGTTTTACTTGTTTGTTTGTTTGTTCTGTTCACTCACACCTGACACACCTATCTTTAGCGTTTCATTTGAATCTGCCTGTCTGTTCCTTCACAATGCAATGGAAATTAGTTTCACTCAATTTTTTTCTTATGGTTCTTCTGTAATCCCGTGGTGCTAATTATACTATTTATTTTCACGAAGCATCAGTATTTTGGTAAATTAGGTCAGGTAAATTTTAGAACTTCTATCATTAATTATGAAACGTTGGTTTTTGTACTAATTTTGCATGGTTTTTAAATGACATGCAAGACATTTGCAAGGATGGCAACAATCTAGAACATCCAGTCTAGTGATCTAGCATTCCTGAATGTTCTCTAATATTCCAGACGTTTCTGTAACAATCTAGTGCTTTCTGGAACATTCCAGAACGTTGTGGGACTAGTCATAAAAGAAAAAATATTGTCAACATGTATAGTTTTTTCATGAGCACTGTTAATGATACACAAAAAGTAAAGTGATTTTCATATTCAGCATGTCAATGTTCATAAAGAAACTTAAAAAATAAAAGCTTTTTTTTGAAACTCTAACCTATGTAAGAAGTTAAAAAACGAAAGGCATGCGCCACTGAGAAACTAGTTCACGCAGAAAGAGGAAGCGGTCAAGTCTTTTGCAATAACATTCAGGCTCGACTACAACTTAAGCCCACACCCAGGAGGTGTTTAAGGCACTTAAAGATGACTATATTCCAACCAGATGAAACCGCTCAAGTCAAGGACTTGAAGCAAGGTTACACAACTGAGCACTTGACATGGAAATTAGCGATTTCATGCTTCAAGAGAGAGTTTGCTTAATGCAACATTGTTGATACACAGAGGCGGACAAAGTACACAACTCCATTACTTGAGTGAAAGTACAGATACCGCTGGTCAAATATTACTCCATTACAAGTAAAAGTTGTAAAGACAGATTTTTACTTAAGTAAAAGTACAGAAGTACTTGCTTTTAAAAGTACTTAAGTACCAAAAGTAAATTTCCTTTTTTATTGTTTTATTGTTGTACGTAGTACTTGCAATACTTCTGAAGCAACTTACAATACATTACACCTGCTGAATACACTGACTAGCTTGTAGTATCTTTGTAATAAAGAGCTTTTAGAATGTTAAAAACCCTAGTGGGAAAAACTAAACAAAACAAAACAAAAAAATTATTATTGAACACCCCTACCCACCCCCACAAAAGCAGGATGGTAGTGATCTCACACAGCTCTGACAGTGTGTGCACACATCTATGTGTAGCCATTCATCCACATTTGAACAGAGTGGACAGTGAAATCCTGTAAATACAGAGTGATAAGGAAGAAACCTGCTTTAAAACCAAGCAACACAACTGTAGCTGTACAACTTTACAACAGCAACACTGCTTTAACAAAAAAGCAAAACAGCAAGACTTATTTGACATCAAAACAATTTTAAAATGCTGTCTAATGGCTCTCGCTGTACTTCAATGTCATACACAGAACGGTCTGTGCAATGCTGCTTCAAGTCCAACACCTTTTGTGTTTTATTAGGAGACGCACAACAGTTCCTCTGTGGCTTTATAGGTAATATTTTCACCTACACAATTTAACAAAATCAGACAATATCATGTCTAATATAAACCACAATATTAATTTCTTATTATTGAACTGTTGAAAATAAATATCACATTTGCAACTGGTCAGTGTTCAAAAATGCTGGGAAATCTCTTCATGTAGCCCTACAAGAGAGATTACTGATAAACTGTCTGAAAAAAAGAAAGTCACGTTTTAGAGAAGAAAAAAAATCACCTACTGACTTTCAAAGCTGCCACATAGTTACGACTTTCTACTTCGAGGACCTTGATAGAAATGTAGTGGAGTGAAAAGTACAATATTTGTCTTTCAAATGTAGTGAAGTTAAAGTCATAAGTTCCCAGAAAAAATAATACTCAAGTAAAGTACCGATACTCAAAAAGTGTACTTAAGTACAATACTCAAGTAAATGTACTTAGTTACTGTCCGCCTCTATTGATACATAAGTGACAAGCGCTGTGGCAAAAAGAAAAAGAGCGCACTCACAAAATCGTGTGGCATCATAATAATTTTAAATGAATTGAAATAATGTCCATGCAAACTCATAACTAATGATTTATTTTGGCAATTTAAGCTCAGTTTAAATTAATATATCTTGATATGACTGTCTTACATTTTTATTTACCTGTTATCTAGTGGTCAGCGAAAGCCAGGCCTGAGGGAAATACAGTACACTCTCTCAGCATTAGTTTGCTTTATTTATTTTCATTCTGCTTTATTTTGTCTATAGAAATATACATTCATTTTCTCATTATTATCAATAATGAGGAATTAATGTGACTGACGTATCAGTCAAAATGCCAAATGAAACAAACAGAAGACACATCCTCTGGCCTTTTTACTCACTAAAAAGCAACCTCAAACGCAAACGCTAATACAAAACCTCAGAGCCTCGTTTTCATGCATGAAAGAGAAGCAAGTCGATTCTGAGTCGAAGTAGATTCATCAAATTCAACCACAAAAGATTCCATAAAGATGAAGCCCGTGTCAGTGTCATTGTGAGCTAACAGCGAAGCATAAAAGGTTTGTAATGGAAAATGTGCTTGTAGCATTGCGTGAATTGCATCAGAAATCCCTAAATGCAGCAAAGCAGCACGATGGCTGTGATCAACCTTGTATAGCTGCAGAGACATGTGCCACTGGTCAGATGTGCAAGCTTTAAATTATATAATGTGGGAATTTTACTAGTTCTGCATTTTAGACCTACGGCATTTTGGTGAGATGTTTTGTTAAGTCAAAATGATGATATAATAATATTATGCCCTATATTAAGATGTAGGTATAAAAATTGGTTGCTATTAAGATCTTGTTTTACAAACTTGGTTTGATTGGTGTTAGAAACTAATAATAATAATCTACTAATTATGGACTATAATGTATATATCACACACACACACACACACACACACACACACACATATATATATATATATATATATATATATATATATATATATACACTCTTAAAAATAAAGAAATAAAGAAAGGTTCTTCAAGCGATGCCATAGAAGAACCATTTTTGGTTCCACAAAGAAGCATTCAGTCAAAGGTTCTTTAAAGAACCATCTCTTTCTTACCCTTTTATAATCTGAAGAACCTTCTTTCGCCACAAAGAAGCTTTTGTGAAACAGAAAGGTTCTTCAGATGTTGAAGGTTCTTTCTGGAACCATTTAGACAAAAAGGTTCTTCTATGGCATCGTGAAGCACCTTTATTTTTAAGAGTGTATGTTTAAAAGTCTAAGACCAATAGTGGGAAAAGTTTCTAAATTATACAGTTCTTTCATTAGAAATGATATTATAACGCAATAATTTATTAGCATTTGTTATGTTAGTTAAATTTGTCATAGCATCTTTGTTGTAAAAGTTTCAAAATCCTGTAACTTTCAGGATATTTCCACCTTAAAATTTTTTTTTACAAAATCTCCATTGTGAATACCAAAATTCAGACATTTGGACCTCGCTATATACGTTTACATATAAATATTGAAAAACATGAATGCAAATATTCCGGATTTTTATGTAATCCTTAAAAAATTGTTGTTGAATTATTAACACAAATCCATTAAATACATTTGTAATTGAATCAATAATCAAAAACAAACAATCGCCTTCTTTAAACGAACTGTGGGTCCACAATAAGACAGAGAAACATCTGATATTCTTGAACAGCTTTGCTTTTTGCTTTTTTACTTCAAAGTAACTAAATAATGACAGATCAGGTAATGCCACAACAAAGTGAGATATTACACAGATCATTTAAACAGATTCACCAGAACCTTTTTCCTTTGCTTTTCATGATTCCATATCAATATATTAAGATTTACAATATAAGAAACAAGAATATATATAAGAAGTAATATAATATAAGTGCTTTAATTCACACTTAATTCAGTCAGCCTGAAGAATTCATGCAGTTTAACATCATACCTGAGCACTAAATCTTACATGCACATAAAACAAATACTACATGCAGAGAAATAGACACATTCTTACCTTACAAAGCGTTCGGATACCCTCACTTTGGACAATGACTATATGTCATGCTCAAATTGCTGTCGAACTGAACAGGATGTGGTACGACCAAAAACTCAGTGGATAGTTCAAAAGAAGCAAGTTCAGGAACACTAGTGCTAAGAGTAAACTGAAACTATGGATGAATACTGATGCGCTGAAAATGTTTTCACCTTCGTGTTGCTGTTATTGTACTGACACAAACTTCAGTAAGTTAATGGAACTATTTGTAGACTTCCTCATTTTGAGAAACTTCTGCCTACTTCCTTCACAATTTATTTTTTTTTGTGCTATCTTTGACTTCCTCTTCTATCTGAGAATGAAAACGCATAATAGCAGATATTTAGTCTGAGGAGTTGCCATGAGATTTGCTGAAACGTTCATCTTCCTAAAGTTTGCATGAAACAAACATCATGCTATACAGAGTTTGTAACAATCTAAAATTCACTGAAAACTAACCAAACCAAAAAGAAAGTGATTTCAAATTAAAACAAGATGATTTGTATTAATCAGTTCATTCATACCTAATAATCCTCCTAATTAGAACACATCTATTGAGATAATACTTTAATATCATAACAAATAAGCAATGTTCGCTTAACGATTAATACAAACTTCAATAAATTATGAAGCATGTAAGCCACAACTTATCTAATTAAATAATAAAAAACAATAAAATAATGCATGAACTAAACTATAAATGAACATTGAATATGTTCCAGGTTTATAATCAGTAGACTAGCAGGAAGAGCAGATGTGTTTTGTGGTTCATTGAGCTGAACCCAGCTGTGATGGCTACTAAGCAAATTTACTTTTGTTTACTTTAGTTCAAGGTGTTCTGCATTATATCTGAACGTCAAGCTGAGATTATATAAATATGACATGTATTTTATAATTGTGATCATTATTACAAATATAAGAAACACTCAAATAATATATCTTGTGCTACAAATGCCAGCACAGAGGGTTTTTCATTCTAGCAGCAGAGAGAAATGCAGAGTTGTGCCATACAGCTGCAAGAACAATCATCTGAGAGTTTCGCAACAAAGTGACATTTAAACTCTGAATCCTGGATCGCATTTTACGCTTCATGATTGCTATGTGGGGACCCATTCTTTCTTTCTTTCTTTCTTTCTTTCTGAGCATTCAGGATATGCACTTGAGTTTTCAAAAGTGTTTTTAATTAAGTCTCTTCTGCTCGCCAATCCTGCATTTATTTGATCAGAAATACATTGAAATCAGTAATATTGTGAAATATTATTGCAATTTCAAATTACAGTTTTCAATTTGAATGTATTAAAAATATATATATACTGTATATATATATATATATGTATATATAGTGATGGTAAAGTTGCATTTTCAGCATCATTAGTCCAGTATTCAGTGTCACATGGTCCTTCAGAAATCCTTCTAATATGATGACTGAAGAATGCGCAAAATAATTTCACTCTAAATGCACAAAGCCTCATGCCTCGGTTTGTGAAGTTGCATCTGTTGTAAGCAGGGGGCAGCACAACGCTTGAGCTCAACTGAAACTCCTTCATAACAACCACATCTGTTGTACCAATAGACGGTGTGGTTAGCAGCCCTTTATTTTCCTAAACTGATCAAAGTTGATTTTATCAAACCCACATGTACTGTAGTTTAGACTCCGGTCTGTTATCATTTTACTGTTTGAAAGCTGTAATGCAAATCTGTTTTCAAAAAGAAACTTCTTTTTATTTTATAGCATCTTATTAAAAGTTTTCAATAATCTATTTATGTACCAAACTTGTTCTGGTCAAGCAGGACAACTTACAAATTCTGCTCATTAGCTCTGCCAGTGAGTCGCCCACATGGGTTTTGTAAAAATCACATATTCCTACGGGAATCATGTTGATCAAACAGTACACCAAGGCATTTTTAAATGATGAAGAGATTTTTGATATCCCAAACAGTTCTGCTATATTATGTGTGCACTGAGCTGTGCTTGAGCTGTATATTTGGTCATAACATCTGCAAAAACAAAAGTGAAATTTTATTAAATCTGGAAAGTCTCCCAGTGTTCATCATACCTCTTTTTATGTTTTTCAGGTTTGTACTGATGATCAAGCAAGGTTTTTTTTCTTCTTCTTGGAGGTCACCTGTAGAGTTTATGCCCTGCGCACTGTTGTATCTGTCACAGAAACTCAGATCTCCATTGATAACCCATGTGACAAATCTGAAACACTTGTCCCATCGGTCTATCAGAGCTAGACTGAGAGCTAGCACATGTCCTTCAGGTCATTTTAGGTTGACATACCTGGCGTATGTGAGAACAGCACAGATTCTCTAAACATTCACTTGGTATCTCATTATAGGAAACATATGGCCAACTCACGTAATGCATTCTTTCTGAATCCTTTAAACAGACCTGAACAGAATGACAGATACTGTAACCTCTCATTACTCTAGCGAACCGACTTCAGGAACTGCATGAGCTACTGAAGGCACAGTGGCATCCAGTCGGGTATTAAAGCGATAGTTCACCCAAAAATTAACATTTGCTGAAAAATGTATCATCTTCAGTCCATCCAAGATGTAGATGAGTTTGTGTCTTCATCAGATTTGGAGAAATGTAGCGCTGCATCAGTGTCTCAGCAGTGGATGCTCTGCAGTGAATGGGTGCCGTCAGAATGAGAGTCCAAACAGCTGATAAAAACATCACAATAATCCACAGCATTCCAGTTCATCAGTTAATGTCTTGTGAAGTGAAAATATGTTTTTAACCTCAAACCTTAAATTTGCTTTCAGCTAAAATATAAGTCCTCTATCCATAATAATGCTTTCTCCAGTGAAAAAAGTAATCTTGTCTGAATCAGGAGAGAAATCTGCACAGATCAATCACAAGTTTACAAGCCAAAACAGTCCAAAAAAAATAGTAAATGATGGATTTTCACAGCTTTTCACTTCACAAGATGTTAACTGATGGACTGGAGTCATGTGGATTATCGTGGATCATTGTGATGTTTTTATCAGCTGTTTGAACTGTCATTTTTGATCAGCTGTTTGGCTGCTAAATTTCTCCAAATCTGTTCCAATGAAGAAACAAACTCATCTACATATTGGATGGCCTGAGGGTGAATACATTTTTGGAAAAATTGAAACTCCAGTGCAGTTATAAAGAGTTTTGGCATGTAACTCCAGTGTCGTTTTAACACAAAGCACTGACCTTCAGACGATAAGCAATAGCGAACCCTTACTATAGTCCGTGTTAAAGCTCAGATATGCTAGGTAAACTGACAAAGCATGTTACTCACCTACCTACTTGACTGATACTAAAGCAAGTAATATAACTAACCTTAAAATTAAGAACTTGATATTCACATTTTCCAGCAGTTCAGAATGTGGTGAGTTCATTAATTGAGTACCATGGACAGGTCTCATGATGGGATCAATTGTTGACACAAATCTCTCATCCTGATCTAACCCAGTGTCCAGTGTACTAATGTCAGTGACGAGAACATCATGCCTATAAGGCAGAGGAAGTTCCTGAACAAAAACTCAGAGACTCGTCCCCACTGCCCTTTCAAATTGTACAATTGGCACAATGTTCCTGTGACTGACCGAAAAGCAGATAATCACCCAAAACCAGCATCCTGAGATCCTTGTCTCTCAGTGAAGATAAAGCTGATTCTATGTACCTGCTGAGTATGCAAGATGCTAAGGCTGAGCCCAAATAGAAGAGGAAAAAAAATCTGTACACTTATGAAAGTTAATTCCTGTGCACACAATAAATGCTTATGTGAGGCATCCTTGAGAACTAGTCTGTGCCTAAACAAACAGAGCAAGTGAGGGTTTTGAGCAACCTGAATTCATGCTTTCTTACGTACATGTTTAGAGCACACAAATCCAATATCATGGACAATCCCCCATCTTTATCAGAAGATAATGGAGTAAAAACCCCTCTGAGTTTCCTCCAGTGGAACTCTTTATAATCCCTTTTCCAAATTCAAAATTAGAATGAATGTGCTTCAAATCATGTTGAAATGAGTATCCCAAAGGTACCCAGATCATCTACTATTTCTAATGGAAATTCAAAGTGCAGATTCATGCACTCTCTAATGGCTGATGTTGCCAACAACCCATTGCACTTTGCAGGAGGATTTAACACACATTCTGAGCTATATTTGTGAAATACATTTGGACATTAATTTGGGCATCATTATGCAAACACATAAGGTGAGTTCTCAGCATGAAAGACCCACGACTGGAAGATCAACATGCTTCTTTTCTCTCCAATATGGTAGGATAAATTGTTGTGTATAGCATAAATTAAATAAACTAAAATGTGGACTGTGTTTAAAAGGATGTTAACTGTGAAAAGACGAGTCCTCTGCACAATCTGACCTGTGCTGCAGCCTGGTATTAAACCACACCATGCTGGTTTCGTCTGTTCAGAGGAGAACTGGCCCCCGACTGAGCCTGGTTTCTCCCAAGATTTTTTCTCCATTTCTGTCACCGATGGAGTTTTGGTTCCTTGCCACTGTTGCCTTATCTTGCTTAGTTAGGGACACTTAATTTCTGGCAACATTGTTGACTTGATTGCACAAACGCTATTTAAAGAGAACTGAACTGGGTGATGATATCACTGAATCATCAATGAACTGACTTTAACTGAAAAACTGACATTTCTATTGTCCTCTTGCATTATCAGCACACTATTATCCTGTTTAACATGGTAAAGCTGCTTTGACACAATCTGTATTGTATAAAGTGCTATACAAATAAAGGTGACTTGACTTGACTATGTATTTTTTCCTAACAAAACGAGCACATACTTTTAGGGCATAGTATAATAGGCGAACTGGGACACAGCGTGCTTTATCTCTTGGTTTAGGGTTACACCCTCTGCTTTTTTACAGGTGGGGAACGGATGTGACTGGCTCATGAGGGAACATTGCAGATGTTGTTACAAATGTTATGCCTTCCTCTCTTGCAAATACTGCAGTCAAGGTATCCGTCTATTTTTAGAAGGGCAACAGGCCTAGCTGCCGTCAATGACACCTTTCCCCATGGTTTAGCGTTTGAAGCAGCATTGGGACAAGCCATTCGCTCTGGGGTTTTGCAGATCTGGCAGCATTCACAGATCTCCTGCTCTGTCTGCTTACATGGCAGACAAACATATCCACTGCTCTCTATCCCTGAGGCTTGAGAGGTTGAGTCAGAGATCGCTCTCGCTGTAGTCCAGTCACTACTTTGGGTCGCACCATGTGAAGTGCACAGATTAAGGAGCTTCCAAAGTCTTTCACACCTGAGGTGTCCCACTGCAAGATACTGAGCAAACGTTTGAAAGAAAGGGGAAAGGCCTCTGCCATTACACATACAGACCGGTTTTGATGACTGTAGCTTAGGGCTGGGCAAAAAAATCGAATGCGATTTTCATGCGAATCTCGACAAGCAACACAATATCGGCAAATGAATCGCCTGCGATTTTGTGTAGCTTGTCAGTGAACTACGGCTCTGTGTAATAAATGCTGCTCCATCTGAAAGCACGTGCTGGAGACTTACTACTAATCACCGGAAGTGGCTTTACTGACGAGATGCACATGAAAATCGCATTCGATTCTTTGCACAGCACTACTGTAGCTGTGTCTCATTTCAAAGGCTCAGGAGGTTGCATTTGTTGGCCACAAATGTCATTGAGGCAGTATTTTTTCAGAAAAGTAACCATTACATTCCATTGTAATAAAGAAATCAAATTACAGTAATTTACGTCCCATGAGGAATAACAGTCAGTTTTATAATAGTCGCTTTTTTGACAAGAGACAGTCTATAAATGATGTATGTAGATGACAAATGCAGCACCTCGGAGGGCGCAGCCCTCGAAATGAGACACATACCAATACTAGCATACTAATCTTAGTATTTTTGCCATAGAACGATATAAGACTAGATGTTAGAGTAGAGTAGTATATGCTAGTATGCACTTCTGACTCACAGCTCCAAATGTATGCTATATCTCTTCTTTATCTAGTAATATGCATTTACGTACACGTAAAAATATGTTTTTATGTTGTTTTCTGGTCAGTAATACATTTGTTTACAGTTTGAGAATGTATTTTGCATCAAACATTAATCATATATGAAACTTTACGTCATAAAACTTGCATTCATCCCATTTTGAGAATGTTTTTTCCTGAGAAGGCAATGTTTTTCAGGTTTTGTAAGTCATAGACACTTATAAATGGTTAAATATACTATGAGGGGAAGATAAAGCCAATCACAGTCCAGCATGCAAATATTACAATAACGCCATCTGTTTACGTTTTTAATAGTAAATATTCAGTCTATTTAAATTTGAAATGTCTTAACTTCACAAAAGCTTTGCATCTCTGAATCATTATTTTACAGTTTATCCCTATAAAGCTGCTTTGAAACAATCTGCATTGTATAAAGCGCTATAGAAATAGCCTAAAGGTGACTTGACACAACTAAAGCTGAGTAATACGCAAAAGAGAGTATGAAAGAAGTCTGTATGCCTGGCAGGCACTATAAAACGGGATGTTGAGGAATAAACGAGGGGTGTTCATATGGCTGCATGTGTTTGGCAGCAGCAGAAATCCCTCGTGACGTCACGGGGAGAGACAGCAGCGCGTCAGCAGCGCTCGCCCTTTAAAGAGCGCAGCCAAGCCTCAGAAGCATCCTTAGAGGAACCGCAGACCTCCAGAAAAACAACCTACATCCTATCATTGCCATCGTCTACCCATGACGACCGGAATTTAAAATTACGTCTTCATACGTCAACATTTAGGTGAGTTTCGAATCACATCCACGTTTTTTATACAATATTTATTATTTAAAACACACTCTGTGTATTACGTACAGTTGATTATATATCAAATAGTCTTAAAGGTACAGTAAGCTGATACTCACAGTTCACGGCTGATTTCTCTTTGTCCTTGATCTTTCTGCGCATCCTGCCTGCAGCATCCAGCGCTGCATCACATCCCGAGCACTTTACTGACTAATACAATTATGGATTCAAGTATAACTACAGTAGCTCGCATCCATGCGCTCAGTGAATAGATGCTGCTCCCGCATTGAGGCTTTGATATTTGTCCTGAAGGTGGTTGCACTAATCAGGGAAACGTACATGTCAGACTGGCAGAGGTCTCATTGGCCAGTCGTCTCTATTGACTCTGGTGGTTACACTTTACTTGCAGGGGTGTGCATAAGACTGACATGACACATACATAATCATGACATGACACATGTCATGAATATGAAGGGTTTTTTATGCATGTTTATGACAACTGCCATTAAGTGCCATTCGCTCAGTTATGTCATTTTTAATGCAAAGATGACATTGTTTGAGATGTCTTTGTTATGGGCTATGGTTAGGGGTAAGGGTAGGTTAGGGTTAGGTCAAATAATGTCATATTTGCATTAAAAATGACATAACTGAGTGAATGACACTTAATGACAGTTGTCATAAACATGCATAAAAAACCTTCATATTCATGACATGTGTCATGTCATGATTATGAAGGTGCCATGTCAGTCTTATGCACACCCCTTCAAGTAAAGTGTTACCACTCTGGTTATATGTAAAACATTTCATATAAAAGCTGAGTTTAGTTTGATTTGAATTGCATTACTTTTTAAATGTCTTATATGATTTTATATGCTTATAGTAATACTGTATGTATGGGTCTATTCAAGGAAATGTTTGTAGAAAGTCCCTATACTGAAACAATCATGTTAGACATGAATTGATGCTATGGCACTTTAGGTTCATGTCATGTCATGTTTTAAAACAACAGAAATCAGAAAGTATCCCACTTTACATGCATTCAAAATAGAAATATAAAAATATGATGTTTGGCTGATATTGTGTTTAGGAGCATAGGCGGAGCGTGTGTGGACATGGGGCAAAAGTGGCACTAAATTGGACAAAAATGCCCCTGCACAAATAAATTAAATCTATTACGTCTGTTGCTAACAAAGTGATTATGAATAGACAGTGTCGATTGCGGCATTAAATTAAGATCTGCTCATGTTGCACCGTATTTCATTTTAGGCGTTTTTACATGGTTGCGCATTTTAACCAATCACACACAATTCTGTTGAGCTTAGGAATGCAATGGCCAATCAGAGGCGTTCAGATGAGTCATCGTTGAAACAGATCAGTTTTGTTGAGTGCGCGCGCCTTCGCTGATTCTCTCATCATAAACAACAAAGCGCAGCTGTAGCCTACATACAATGTAGCTTAAGTAAGAGATTAATTTCACAGTGTAAACAGCTTCAGTGATTATAACGATAGTTTTGTGTTTTTTGAGAGTGCTTAAACTCGCGATAGATCAATGTTAATGTCACGAATCCTGTACGTGGACTTCCGTTCAATCACCACCAGAGGTCACCCTTCCATTACATTGACTCTCACACTACACAAACTGTTGCATGTCATCCCGGACTACATATCCCATCATCCATTGCACTGATTGCACACAGCACTGATTGCACACAGCTGTAACCAATCACACATTCACTATATAACACTCACTCAAACAACCATTCTCTGCCGAGAATTGTATGCGCATATTGTTAGTTTGTGATAGCTACGTTACGGAGCCTACTTGAAGTTTCATAGTCTTAGCCTAGTCTTACCTTGTCGGTTTCCTTGTGTTCTGATCTTTGCCTGTGCACTTTGGATTACCTCTCTAGTCTCGCCCTATTGGATTATGTTCGTCATCGATTGACCCTCACTGTGACTGCCCATGCCTTGTCTCTTACATGCCTGTTTGCCAATGTTTGATTTATGCCTGTTTCTGACCACGTCTCCAGAATAAAGCTTTGCACATGGATCCGCACGTCTCACATCTTGTCAGCCCCGTAACAGTTAGTGATAATGTCACTTTCTATATATAATTTATTCGCTGTATGAATAACCGTGGAAAGGAAACATTATATAATTATCAATTTCTAACGTTTTTATTAAATTGTAATCACGTTAAATACAAATTTAGTCCCATTAAACTTTTTTTTAGCCTACATGACCCCCATGTCTGGTTCTTGCCTAAAAAGACGTGTTTATGATGTTAACACTTTTGCCTGCTTTTAGCCTTACCCTGGAGTTGGTTCATCCTCCGCCTATGTTTAGGAGTGATGCAAATGCTATGTTTAAATGTAAAACTTTTGGTACACTTTCAGAAAAAAAGGTACAAAAGCTGTCACTGGGACCGTACCCTTTCAAAAGGTACACCTTTCTACCTTATTTACCCTTAAAAGGTGCATTTTAGGTACATATTTGAACCTGAAGTGTACATATCAGTACTTAAAATACCACACCAGTGATAACTACTATACCATTTTTTCTGAGAGTGTACTTGTATTTCATAATCATTCCTTTCAGTTGCCCCCATCCAGGTCTTTTTTGAGCAGCACTATGCCAGAACAAAGCAATGATTACCGGGTGGTTGTATTTGGAGCCGGTGGAGTGGGCAAAAGCTCCTTGGTCCTGCGCTTTGTGAAGGGAACCTTTCGCGAGAGCTACATCCCCACTATCGAGGACACCTACAGGCAGGTGATCAGCTGCGACAAGAGCATCTGCACGCTGCAGATCACAGACACCACGGGCAGTCACCAGTTTCCCGCCATGCAGCGTCTGTCCATCACCAAAGGCCATGCCTTCATCTTAGTGTACTCCATCACCAGCAAACAGTCTCTGGAGGAGCTCAAGCCCATCTTCGAGCAGATCTGCCTGATTAAGGGGGACATCGAGAGCATCCCAATCATGTTAGTGGGCAACAAGAACGATGAGGTGAATGCTCGCGAAGTGGAGAGCAGTGACGGCGAGGCCATGGCCAAGAGGTGGAAGTGTGCCTTCATGGAGACGTCAGCTAAGACAAATCACAACGTTAAGGAGCTGTTTCAAGAGCTGCTAAATTTGGAGAAACGCAGGACTGTAAGCCTTCAGATCGACGGCAAGAAGAGCAAGCAGCAAAAACGAGCCGAGAAGCTTAAAGGCAAATGTGTGGTCATGTAAAAAACCAAAGTGTGCTTGGAAAACCAAAACGGTTTCACTTTCAGGACATTGATGTTCTGGGCTGCGTTTCCCAAAAGCAACTATGGTCGCAAGTTCCGTCGTTACCAATAAATTTCAATGGAACTAACCATAGTTAGCTAACGATGCTTTTGGGAAACGCACCCCTGGCTAACACTGTTTACACCTGAAGACAAGAATGTTGGACATACACTTACCATAGTGCATTTGCAGGAACAAGGATTGAGAGCGACAACTGTTGTTACTCTGTTTACTTTCTTTCTTCTGTGGAACACAAAAGTAACATCTTTGAAGACTATGCTGGCTGCTCTTTTCCATATTTCAAAGGTTACACTATAAATGTGTTACTTCAGGAATTATTTCCTTGTTCTTTAACACAATTTCCTGTGGAGAAATGCCTAAAGAACCAGTGTTGTCATTTTAATGACTTAACTTCCCTAGCTTGTCACAGATGTGATTGTGATGCCGCTGCAGGTTTGCACCAGATTTTTACCCTGTCCTATAGACCACAAAAAAGAAAAAATGCAGGTAAACAGATGCCAATGTGCATGAACTCAATGGCAGTACTAATACATTTTCTTTTATCAATAATGTAGACGAAAGATTACACATGACATTTCAAAGAGCAGTAAAATCAGTCCTGCTCATTAGCTTTATAGCTGTTGTGAGGAGAGCAGCATTCCTTACAGCACAGGCTGGGCTACAGTATATTAACTCACTGTACAGTATAACAAATACGTCATATATGGCAGTTCATGATCGCATACATCAACTGGATGAAAACATGTCAAGGCATGCAGCCCAGTAGTGAAGGTAGTAGTCAACTAAAATAACCTAAATGGTTGTTGCTGTGTTAGTCGTGCAATTTGTTATCAAAGTAAGGCTGCTATAGTTTTATTTTACTTCCATATGCCTTAGATTGGACTTTCTTTCTAGAAAAATTTGTTTATAAATGTGCTTTTTCGAAAAGGGAGTTGACTATTTTCCTAGTACAGTATTTGTATCAAGGGATATTGTAGTATGAACGGAAAGATCAGCTAAATTCACATGAACATGAATTAATTGTAAAATTTAAATGAACATTTTCTTTGTGTGTTTGTCTAGATATATTATCTATATATATTTACTTGATAAGCAAAATGACTTAAGATATTAAATAAAGATATTACGAAAATTAATTCACAGGGAAAACTAGCATTTTTCTGGTCTCATTTGCGGATATATATCTTTTTTTAAATACATTTTGATCATTTTTTAGAAAACAAGACTTTATATCTTTATATCATTTTGCTTCTCAAGTAAATGCATCTTGATTCATGAATGTTTAGATATTTGTAATGGAAAACAAGACAAAAATACTAACTAAGAAAATCAGTTTTTGCATTGTGGCTGTTTCATTTTTGAATATTGTAAACAATAATAATATTAGTTATTAATATTAGAAGTGTTTTTTTCTAATACGTGTTTACACATATTTAGTGAACTATCAGCAAGTGCTTTTGAGAGCGATATATATATATATATATATATATATATATATATATATATATATATATATATATATATATACACATACACACATACACAGTGTTATATCTCCCCTAAAGGTGTGTGACATGCTGGCATGTCATAATTACTGGCACTGGGCTCTATATCACATTGAAAAGGTAAAATTCTAACAACATGGGATGCAAAAAATGATTACTTTTTACTTTATTACTTTAAAACACATTTTTTCAAAACATTTATCCATGTGGAAAAATTCGAATTTTCTTTTCTATATATATATATATATATATATTTTGTATTTATATATTTTAGCATGACAGGTCTTGTACTGTGAAATATTAATCAAGTTCAAGTGCTGCACTGTATTGAAACTCACTTGTGGTTAGAGTGATGCAAACAACTGTATATTAACTATAGTAGAGACCTTTAATGCGATATTTAACTTGAATCTGTGCAAATGTTGCTAATGAGAATTTTATGAATGCAGGAATTGCTTAGTCCCAAAGCTTACAGCGGGTTTCTGTTATACAGTAGGAGTTCTGATATTAAAAATTGAATATTGTTTTGATGAAATGCCTGTATAGACATCGTGTGTGCCTACAAGTTTATATGATTGTATTAGGTCACAAGAATAAATATTATTATGCATTAAGCTGAATCACAATAATATGTGTTACTGTACTGGGAGGCTAATGACAGCTGTCAGTTTTTCTTAAATCATCCATTAACTACAAATATATCCAACATTTACACATGAAAATATTTTAAGGGATGCAGTAGAAACCTGCTCCCTTTGAATTCAAACAATTGTGTTAAGGTCAGTCTACCAGCTGCCATGCTTATGTGTGTACTTATTCAAACAGTGGATGAATGGTTTGACTCTGAGCAGAACTGATGCTGGTGTGTGGGGAAAGGTGGGGGAAGAATGTGTGTGGTATTTAGACATGTCAGAGTAATGAGCCCGCCTGGCTCATTACCGGCGAGTCAAGTGGCCTGCAGTATAATAGAGCACCTGCCAGCACTTAACAAGCATCAAGCCAGCAGCGCAAGCTCTGTCACGATGATCTCTGCCAGCCTCCGCCAGCATCATGCTCCATTAATCTGAGTAAAACATTCTGCTATTTAGAAACAAGAAAAACTAGCAGCAGCCTGACAGTCATATGGTTAAAGGAAACAACAGTTTATAATGACCATGTGTGTGGACCGTAAGAAAAGAAAAAAAATTATGTATACAGTTTGAAGAACAGACATATATATAATTGCTATTCACAGATAATCTGTCCCTAGTTGTCCAGTTAAATATGGTTTACAGTATATGGAGCAGATTGGATATCTTTGACGTCAAACCGAACAAAATTTTTTTTACTAAATACTAAATTTACTAAATACTAAATTCATTTTTAAAGTGCTTTAATCCAGGCTTATATTATAGTTCCTTTACTGAATTCATATTTGTTGATAATACATTGATAATACATTAATGTGTGTGTGTGTGTGTGTGTGTATATATATATATTAAAAGTAAATTAAATTTAAATGATGTTAGAGTAGCCTTTTGTACATTGTTAGTTCATGAGGGCTGCCAAGCCTGCACTGAAGCAAAGACTTTAGCTATATTATTACTATGAATGGGAGGAAGTGGGAATTGTTGTATTTTGTCCCCTAGTGGTTCAAATTGGTTGCAAAACAGGCGTAACCCTTCGCTTATTCATCATGTTAAACTCATTGAATAATGAATGTATCCACATGAAACAAAAGATGTTATAAAAATAAAAAAAACATTGGCTAATCAGCCTATTTAATAACTGGAAAAAAATTACTTAGGACAAAATTATTCATACTGACCCATTTCACAGAAATAGTGTTTAAATAATGTTTGATAGAAAAATATTGGTAGGCTAATTATCACCTGAAGTTTATAGAATATATGGTTGGGTGGTCTAGCTGCATAAATTCAGATATTTCAACATAGCCGAAGCTCAAATTTTTCATACTCTTATAAGGGCCCAGTCCCAAATGACACACTTCATGTGCACTTGCGGTCTCGCAAACTTTCAATGGCCACTGCATGCACGTGTCTGTTAAGTCCACGAGACCGTAGGGCAGGGATCCTCAAATCTGGCCCACTAGATCCACTTTCCTGCAGAGTTTAGCTCTAACCCTAATCAAACACACCTGAGCATGCTAATCAGTGTCTTCAGGATCATTAGAAAATCACAGGTAGCTGAGTTTAATCAGGGTTGGAGCTAAACTCTGCAGCGTATTGGCCCTCCAGGGCAAGATTTGAAGAACCCTGCCGTAGGGTGTCCCATTCGTCATTGTAGTGTTCAGAAGGGTACTCACGAGCGCCCCCTTCGCGTGTGCCCTCGATGCACACTTCTGCCGAGCCCGTACTGAGACGAGCTCCGCAGCAGACTTCTACCCGACAGTCAAAGCGACATTACGTTATGAAAGTGTGAACTCAGAGGAAGAGCACGAGGGTTTAGAGCACTGGTCTCAAACTCAATTCCTGGGGGGCCACAGCTCTGCACAGTTTAGCTCCAACCCTAATCAAGCACACCTGATCCAGCTAATCAAGGTCTTCAGGATCACTAGAAACTTCTAAGCAGGTGTGATTTGGAGCTGGTTGGAGCTAAACTCTGCAGAGCTGTGGCCCTCCAGGAATTGAGTTTGAGACCACTGGTTTAGAGTGTGATTTGGGACAGGGCCCTGGTCTGAACTCCATGCAGCTCACATTGGAAATGAATGACTTCCGGTCTACATTTGTCACAGATAGTGAAGCGTACTGAGGCGCGCTGAGGTCTGTTGTCAATCATACACCATCCGCTCTGATGTATACTTTCACTGAAATATCTAGATAGGCAGCTTGTTGATGATACTGGAATTTCAGTCAAATAGGCTATGTGTTATTTTCGCTGTGTATTAAACATATGTTATACATCAAATAGTTATTTACATACTTAAAGCTGCAGTCCGTAACCTTTTTTGGTTAAAAATGATCCAAAATCAATATTTGAGCAAGTACATAACCAGCCAGTGTTCGAAACTATCGCCTTACTTTAGCCCGATTCACAATGGTTATCTTATAATAATGTTTTCTAATTTGAGTGGTACGGGTAGGTTTTCGCAGGAAATTCGAGCATAGCACTGCATCATTACGTCACGTCTGTAAACATAAAGAAGTTGTCCCGGCTACTAGGCTATCGCATGTAAGGATCCTGCAGGTGATGGATCGTTTATAGCCTTTTCTCACAGCAGCCAGAATAATTAAATGTATCATTTTGATGGCGGATTGTAATCCAGAAAGGATTATGTGTTTATGAAACACATGTGAATGAAATGAAATGATATTCCAGTTATAAATGTGCTTCTGATTACAGATAGCCTGGGATTAACACGATTTGTATTTTAAAGAAAACCAGCTCGAAGGGAGCATAATTTGCTTTTTGAGTTAAAAGAATTTCTTAATATGAAATTCGAATGGTATGACAATTAGAGATTAGACTGTGCAGAAATTGAAATCTACACGCTAATACACACTGTACTCATGGTCACCAATGCTGATGTTGTTAACATTAATCATTTGAGAATAAAGTATAACAATAATAATAATTTGCACGGTTTGATGTGATATGAGCTAATTTAGATTAAATCACCCTTGGTAGTGGGATTTATTGTAATGCTTTTTTCCTCAGTTGGTCAGAACAAATGTGGCAGACTTGTTACTTACTTGTTCAGATGGCAATATTCGGTGAAAATGCTTATTTGAGTCATATATTCCAAGACGTAGGCTAGAATCTGTGAGTGCAAAGTACAATATCCACACCGGTGCGGTGACTGACTGCCACACATACTCTTCAGAACATCAGATTCATCCGCGCTGGAGCCGTGCCGACTCACAACCCACGCAAAATAGATAATTCCACACACAGCTGCAATTGCAGGTTTTCAAACAGAGATGGCGACAAAGAGGCAAAACTTACGGACTGCAGCTTTAAATAAGCAAGACAAGGCAATGTAGCTGTTGTGGTAAAAAAAACTAATAAAAAAATACCAGTCACTACAGCAATCAGTTTCTCCTCCACCATATTTAAAGTTTATGATGGATGGATACACATTCATCAGTCAGTAGGCTAATGCTAGCAATTGGAATGTGCTAACACTGCAAAACGAAGGTTAAAGTTAGGGTTTAGTATTTGTTTCAGTGTTGTGTAGGAAATCAGTGTGATAGATGTGATCACCCATGCAGAAAAACTATTTGTACTATTGCCAGATATTGGTTACTGAAAATCACCTAAATTTAGTTTATGCCAAACTAACTCAACTGAATCAAAATACAAAAAAGTAATACAAAAAATGCATATATTTATGTTTTTTTCTAAACAATTTGTGACAATCCACGGATAACTATTCCTCCCCATTTTTGACATGCACAAAGTAAACATTTTCTGGCAACATGGATTAACTTTACTATTAACGTAATAGTTATTTGATTTAATAACCTATAAATAAGGTAAGAAAATAGAGGGTTTTCCTGAGCCATTTCAGCTGCAAATGGTTGTGTCATGGAAAGGTGGAGAGGGAGGTTGGGGAGTTGAAAAAGTCACTGCTCTCCACTGACTTTCTGCCCATTAAACTGCAGCTGATGCTCCTGTCAAAGCCGTAAATGCATCCTGATAGTAGTGGACCCATGAGATGAGGGCTTTGGCTGTGGGAGACGGTGCGCCAGTAACTGCAGGTTCAGTGTGTAAACAACACTACTGGAAATGTGATGACGCACAACTGCTGTTTAACTGCACTTCATCATTGGCTCAATAAATGCTCCATTACATCTGTTCACCAATGAACTTACTGCCTTCATGAGGTGACCACAATTAACCGGTGCGAAACAGCACAAAAGTCACCAGGACCAATCCCGTGCCTGTGGCGATATCACTGCAAAATTCTATAACATTGCTTCCTGTTTTGCAGCACTTTCAAGTGGCACTAAAAGTGCATTGAGTTTTATTCAACACAGATGAATGTGACTCTGCACTAAAATGCTCTATTGTGTTTGAAAATAATGTACCACTTACACTAAACCCCACACTAAGACTGAGTGTGAACAAAATAAAAAATTAGATAAAAACGCATTTGAGGGAAGAAACATGTAATTTTAGCTTGCTTCTAAAAGTCTCTCCGTAGTGTTTCTTGTACCTTAGCACTCTGCATTGCAACTGCAATGCTGTACCAGGTGCGCTACCGAGCAAGTTTACTATATCAGAAAAAGCCATATGAAGCTGGTTATGTGATGAAAACATCCAAATGCATTAATTTACAAATCATGCATTATGGCTAGCATATATACGTATATATAAATTTTTTATTGTATTTTATTTTTTTACATTATTTATTTATTTTTGTCTGCTTGTTAGTTTCAGACATTTAGTTTCCCACTTTTTTCAGTTTTTCATACAACTATATTTTGAGATAACCATGCCATATTTAAATTGTTTTCTCCTGCACTTGTTTTTATTTTAACTTGTTTTTATTTTAACAGTATATAAAATCGAAAGCATATTATGTTACTGTACACTTTGGCAGGCAGCTTTAAATATTATCATAAACTGTTGTTGACTCATGACTCGTGTCTGAAGCCAAGCAGTGTGTATGACTAAAGTGTGAACAAGACAAGAGCAGGGAAGTCATTAGAATTGGAGACGTTTCCTCCCAGAGGACATTAAAACCCTTGAGATGGAGACACACCCTTATCTCTAACTCACTTGTCAAGACAACACAGCACAGGTTATATCTTAGGCCTGAATACTAGTTTCATAACAAACCGTGTTCACAATGCGGGCCACACATCCTTTTGTACTGCCTCAGTCAAAGCCATAAAACACATCAGAACAACATCTGTCATTAAATGCACATCTGCCTCACTCAGCATAATCTCTGATAAAGACACTGACTGACCATCAGTCCAGTGTTTATTAGCCAATAAACTGTTATTGCACACAGAGCTTTATGGAAGCACATCTGCCCACATTAGCCCTGTCATTGTTCTTCCTGTTTGCTTTGCCTGAGTGCTCTTTCATTCACGCCTGATGATTGCAGTTGTCTTGGATGAGGAAAATGTCACTGAACCCACTCTACATACATCCTGACCTACATGACCATAAACGTGTGTTTCATGACTAGAATCAATTCTGATAACCCTTAATTTTAGAAAGAGTTATAAAATTACACTGCAGTGGAACTGAGGGTGCAGGTGTTTTCAGTGGAATGGTATGAATTGTGTTTTTGAATGGATGTCAATGGAAGAGCGGCTTCAGTTAACAGCTTGTAAACAGCTTACCACTTAATGAATTGACAGCCTGTCTGTTAATCTCCAACGTGTTTGCCATTAAATAGTTTGTTTGGGGTGAGCTCTATTTGGAGTTTACGAAAGAACAAATGTTTTAAGTCAGAAAAATGAGCAGCAGATAGTATTCAGTTCACGGAGCTAATCCTATTCATTTCTATTTCTGTTATGGTTTTGTGCTGACAAAACCAATCCAATAAGCCTTATAGGTGGTATCATGACGCAGCTCATCATCTCAGTCAACTCTGACTCTGATCCTTAAAGGGATAGTTCACCTAAAAAAATCTAAATACAATCACTATTTACTCACGCTTTACTGTAAATAAATAAATAAATAAATAAATAAATAAATAAATAAATAATTGATCTGATATTTTCAAGTCAATGCAGATTGAATGTATAATGATGTTTAGTACTCTGTTATTTGCATTTTTTTTTTTTCGAGAGAGAGAATTCCATAGCTGTCTTGGGGAATATGGGGGTTGTTAATATGGGGGGGACATTTAAAAAGCTGAATTAAGTTATATTTTGCTAAGTAAACTGGGGGAAAAAATAAAGAAAAATTTAAGCATTTTCACTCATGGACTCAGACCTTGAGAGCCCTTTGTGTTATGGAGGACTATGGGTGCCACTTAATTAAATGTAATTCAGATCAATGTAATTCCAAAATAATTTAAATAAACAAATTATTTTTTGACAAATAAATAGACATTTTAAAACTGTATATATTCCATGTTTAAAATGTTGTTAAATATAACAAATATAAATGTAATGAATATTAGTAATAAAAAACTGGCTGCAGTGATGTATATGCTTCTCACAGTAATGATTATATTATTACAAAGTTGTTGTGGTCCAGAGAGAACCTTGCATACAACGGTTTATATGGTCACAACGCATTTAATAATTTGGCAAAAAAATAATGTCAAATGCTTTTAAATGCAATAGATAGATAGATAGATAGATAGATAGATAGATAGATAGATAGATAGATAGATAGATAGATAGATAGATAGATGACAGACAGACAGACAGATAGACAGACAGATGAAAGACAGACAGACAGACAGACAGACAGACAGATAGATAGATAGATAGATAGATAGATAGATAGATAGATAGATAGATAGATAGATAGATAGATAGATAGATAGACAGACAGACAGACAGACAGACAGACAGACAGACAGACAGACAGACAGATTATATTTAGATAGAAAGATAGATAGATGGAAAGATAGATAGATAGACAGACAGACAGACAGAGAGATGACAGACAGATAGACAGACAGACAGACAGATAGATAGAAAGATAGATACATAGATAGACAGATAGACAGACAGACAGATGATAGATGGATAGATAGATAGATAGATAGATAGATAGATAGATAGATAGATAGATAGATAGATAGATAGATAGATAGATAGATAGATAGATAGATAGATAGATAGATAGATAGATAGATAGATAGATAGATAGATAGATAGATAGATAGATAGATAGATAGATAGATAGATAGATAGATAGATAGATAGATAGATAGATAGATAGATAGATAGATAGATAGATAGATAGATAGATAGATAGATAGATAGATAGATAGATAGATAGATAGATAGATAGATAGATAGATAGATAGATAGATAGATAGATAGATAGATAGATAGATAGATAGATAGATAGATAGATAGATAGATAGATAGATAGATAGATAGATAGATAGATAGATAGATAGATAGACAGACAGACAGACAGACAGACAAATAGATGACAGACAGACAGACAGACAGATAGATAGAAAGATAGATACATAGATAGACAGATAGACAGACAGACAGATGATAGATGGATAGATAGATAGATAGATAGATAGATAGATAGATAGATAGATAGATAGATAGACAGACAGACAGA
>NW_015505904.1:315773-342277 GCF_001515645.1 Sinocyclocheilus grahami
CAGATAGATAGATAGATAGATAGATAGATAGATAGATAGATAGATAGATAGATAGATAGATAGATAGATAGATAGATAGATAGATAGATAGATAGATAGATAGACAGATGATAGATGGATAGATAAATAGACACACAGACAGACAGACAGACAAACAGACAGACAGATGGATAGATCAGACAGACAGACAGATGATAGATGGATAGATATATAAACAGACAGACAGACAGACAGTCAGACAGAGTTGATAGATAGATAGACAGACAGACAGACTGAGATGATAGATAGATAGATAGATAGATAGACAGACAGACAGACAGAATAGATACTGTATATAGACATATAGATTGAAATATAGCTATTTGTCCATTTTAAATATGAATAATTTATTTTAATTTATAAAATTAAAATTTATGAAAAAAAAATAATTAAAATATATTTATTTCATTTTTTAATTAATAAGTTAACTGATTTTCTCATTTCATTTTTTAAGAAAGAAAGAATAAATAAATAAATTGCCTTACCAAAACTAAAGAGGAAATGCTATTGGCTACCTTTCAAAAGGGTGTTTCATATACTGACACAGGGTTGGGTCTGAGAAGGATTAGTTCATTTAAGCTCCTTCTGGTCGTTATGTCAAGAATAGAACAATAAGAAGTGGAGCAGTGCCCTGATATCAGCTGCTGTTTATGCAGATACTGCCTTTACATCATTACTTCTCTGAAGAAACCACAGTGGAAACGTGACTGACCGCCTTAAGGTAAGAATATACATTTGTCTGGATCCATATATCCATATAGTTTGAATGTGTCTCTATAGTAAGTGCTTGTTGTGGCAAGGTTAGGACTTTGCTGACTCTTGCAAAATTAGCAAGGCAGACAGATACACTTGTCATAGTATTCCTTGTCTTCCATTATTATACAATGAAATTAAATGAGAAAGTACCTGAATTATAAACTAAGGTCGCAATTATGGAGCGATTTCTGTTTGTTTGTTGACCGACTTGCAATCAGCTTTTTAAAAAATTGACTTTTTGGAATTAATTAGTAAAAGGATCATTTAAAATTAAATAGTTACTTAATGTACGAGGTCATTTGAAATAACAATGAACAATACTTTAACAGCATTTATTAATCTAGATTAAGTTCATTTCTACATATAACAATACATTTTCAACTTGTATAAATTGCCATTAATGAACATGAATTCACAATGAATGATAGTGTATTTATAAATAAACAGCGACACAGATGATGAAAATGCACCATGTTTCTATGTTTTAGTGTACAGTACTGTAGATGTCACACAACCAGCAGAATGAGTCGGAGGAAGAGGAGAAACAGTCGCAGGAGGAAGAGCTCCAGCAGCAGTAAACGTGAGTGTTGATCTATAAGTGGCTCCTGGGCCATGTGTGGACCGTAATCCTCTAAACACCGTCTGAGTCACGTTTAGCCCACAGCCCAGACACAGGTGCCCGATTAGGGGACGCCTATTCTCACAGCACTCGCCATCACACTGAAATCTGCTTTGAAATCTATAAAATCACAATGAAAATGTATCAAATTATAATTTTACAAAAAAAATGTTCGAAAAACAGAATTTAGAATAGTTGACTATATTTAGAATATAATCGTAATGCCCTTACATTGGCACCAAAAAGTATAAGCCACACATAAGAAAATCATTGTATTAGATAACAAAATATCAAATCTAGAGGCATTTGCAAATAAATGGTACTAGAGCTCTTCATAATGGCATCCAGACGCCAAGACAAGTGTGGCTTAAGTGTCCAAATACTATTTGAGGTCACTCTCTCCACCCTGTTTTGCAACACGGAAGTAAGCTATTATCCTTATGTATGTGTGAGACTTCTGATTCATTGACTGTTGTACACTGTAAAAACAAAATCCGTAAAATTTACGGTAAAAAAACGGCAGCTGTGGTTGCTACAGTTTTTAACTGATATAATGTTAATATACCAACCTATTGAAGTACTGAAATCTGTTTTGTAGCTTTGTAATACACTGATAACCACCAAATGCAGGAGGTGATGAGAAAGTCACATGATGAACCAAAGCCCATCACAAGCAGCTTTTAAATAATAACATATATAGAAGGTGCACAGCATCATTCACACAAACACTAAACACCATCACGGTAACACACATGAAACTGAAATAATGCAATAAACATTCATTTAACAACATTAGGTGTAACACACAACCCTAATATACAAAACTGATAAGAAAAAACTAAGAAGAAACATAGTTATTTCAACAAAAAAAACATCACATTTGAAATGTAATGCAGGGAATTCTGGGAATGTCGATTTACGGTTATTCACTGTAAATTATGCGGTATTTTTTACTTCCAAAAACGGTATACTACCGTAAAATTAATGTCCAATACATGTAATGTCAAATACAGTTTTTCACCGTATATAGTAGGGGAATTTACCGTTAACCATTTAACAGGTTTTTACTGTAGCATTTTTACAGTCTTTTACCGTTAAATTCACGGTCATTTTTTACAGTGTAGGTACATAACTAAGAATAACAAAGTGCAGGTAAGACTATTTGTACTACAATACAAACCAGTGTTTTTATGATTATGATAATAAATTGAAATAATATGATAACAAACATAACATGTAATCCATTAGTGATTCCAAATGACATGATAAAAACTGTAGTTAGTAACGTAAGCCATTACATTACACATTTAGGTAATATACATTCTGATTACTTTTGGATTGCTTTTGACCAAACTCGTTTTAACTTATAATAAAACTAAGTTAAAATAAAACAAGTTATAGAACAGTTAAACCACTAAAACAGGTGCAGGAGAAAAAAAGTAAAACTCGTTTCAAACATTGATTTAAATATGGTAGTCTTTTAATATATTGCTTTAAAAATGCAAAGAGAATGAATATTTGATTTGATTATTAGAAAATTCCACGATATTGGCTTTAAACATTACATTACGACAGGTTTCCCCAAACTGGGGTTTGTGAGTTTAATAAAAGCTAATAATTAATTAAATAAAAAAAATTTAAATGAAAATGCATCATTTTAAAATAATAAGAATCCAAACATCTGCATGTCATGTGACCATTAACCAACATCAGAGAAACGTGAATATGTCAATGTGTTACTTAATAATTAACTTATTACCTTACAATATTAGGGGGTACTTCAAGTAAAAATATTTTTGGCTGACAAAAAAAAAAGTTTTGGAATCACCGCATTACATGTAAGCAAGAAATAATGTGAATTTGTGCATTTTAATGTATTTGAATGACAGAAGCCTTCCAAAGACATATTAATATATGGTTAAAAAACCCACTGAGTGATAATTCAAATAAAAATGAATGTGTCCATCAGTAGTTGATGCAACATTGAAATGTTGAGAAAACACTTTTTAAAATTTAAAATGATTTTTGTAAATCAAATGCTGTCTCAGTTTTCTGTGTAGTTATAGCCTCCTGACTAATGACTGGTCTTTGTATGAATGTCCATAAAGTTGCAAGACTTTCTGAATGTTTATAAGCTGTAGGCTATTTTAGAAAGGAACATTTAAAAGATGAAAAATCAATCAATTCTGAGTAATTTATTTCTATTGTGTGAATAATACGTAGTCAATATAAAGTAACCGTAGTCTGATTATATGTATGTTCAAATGTAATATAATCTTAATTTTTGGAATCTGACTATGTAATCCAGATTACATGTAATTAGTTAATGCAGCATAACAGAGTGTTTTTATACTGCTAAAATAACTGGAAATGGGTGACACCAGAAGCCTTGCACATTACATTAAAAATAGGTGGATATGCCTATAAAGTATTTCCTTGATAGGTTAAACAACATTATGATTGCTAAAATGAAGCTTTTTTGGCTATTTCCTTCAAACATTAACAAGGATTCTGTTACAAATACGACTGAAGAAAGATATCAAGAAAGGGGTGTGCAATGCAACATATCTAAACCTCTTTTTCTTTTAAAATGTAATATAATCTTAATTTTTGGAATCTGACTATGTAATCCAGATTACATGTAATTAGTTAATGCAAGCAGCATAACAGAGTGTTTTTATACTGCTAAAATAACTGGAAATGGGTGACACCAGAAGCCTTGCACATTACATTAAAAATAGGTGGATATGCCTATAAAGTATTTCCTTGATAGGTTAAACAACATTATGATTGCTAAAATGAAGCTTTTTTGGCTATTTCCTTCAAACATTAACAAGGATTCTGTTACAAATACGACTGAAGAAAGATATCAAGAAAGGGGTGTGCAATGCAACATATCTAAACCTCTTTTTCTTTTTGTACAGAATGCATCTCTCCATATAATTTTCAGAGGCACACTATGGTGGACACTGTGGAAGCTGCAGAGAAAGGAGAAACTGACTCCTTCTGTAAAGAGCATGTACTGTCAGTGTCTGAAGACGAGAAGGAGACTGAGACTCCAACCACGGAGAAAGAAATCAGAACACGGAGTTGTGAAGATTTCTTCCTGGACAAAAAGAAAAAATACAGACAAAAGCCAAACTCAGAACCAATTGACAGAGGTCCAGGGTTAAAAATCACACATTCTGTGACCATCGATAACTTTGGACTGTCTTCTCCCAGAGTTGTGTTCGACCGATGCCATGAAGCAACGGTTAGTAGTGTGATAGCAGTCACAACCACTGAGGTCAAATGCATGAGCCCAAATATGAAGCTTGAGATCAATGTCGTGACATCAGATGATTCAAATATCAAGACCACCTTTATTCTTCAAAACTGCAGAGACAAAAGAGAAGAGGCTCATTTTAGAACGGAGAATCATCAATCTCCAAAAGACACACACGTCTACTCATGGAACCAACATGGAGCAGATTACAAACAAAACACCAGTGAGAATATTAGCTATACGATTAGCATTGCAGAGCTGAATGCAGAGTCAACACATGATTCAAAGAGTCAGAGCTCATGGGATGATCCTGAAGAAATGGCTTGCCGTAAAAGCTGCTGTAAAAATAACTTCCGTTGGGGAAACACCGGTGGCCAGACGGACACTGATTTCACACTGGTTGATGGATCTTCCTGTTGTTCATCACCCTCTGATTTCTGGCAACATCAGAAACAGCGCTCACTGCCCAGCAGTCTCAGTAATGAGGCATTATGGGATATCCCTCCCCCTGATGAATTTGCTGATAAGAAGACTAGTGCACTGGATTTCCTTGCAGAAAATGTTGCATCGTGTCAGATCAGTTCCAGAGAAAGATTCACTGACCACCACAACACTAACTGCACGCAGACAGCATCTGAGGTTACCTTGTGCAAAGAGTTTACACGCCAGAATACACTGGATGGGGACAACAGGACAACTGTGGCCAGGTGCTGTGAACGGCTATCCGACTTGAGTCCTCAGGAACACTTATTCATGAATCCCAGAGCTTCAATAAACAGATCTTCTTTCACTAAAAACTTCATCGAAAATCACGAAAGGAAGACGCGTTTGCGCAACAACAGCATCGCCATCCTAGAAAGCAAAACTCATCCTGCAGGCTACATGGACATTCCTCCCAAAAGACGAAAGACGTACCCGGGATTGACATATCAAATGAGTCAAGCCAGAGAGAGCATTCCCTCATACAGAGAGTCGTTTTCCTCTGGCACACTGTTTTTCACGCAGTCTCTTCCCTCTCAAGCAGACAGGATGGGAAGATTTTATGTAGAAGACGAAAGATTTCGTCCACTTGGGAGCCGCAAATCTTCCAGTAGTAGCAGCTATAGACCAAGCTCAAGCTCTACAACCGGTCCCGACTCTTGTATTCCCAAATTCAAGGCTTACAGCTCAATGAAAAATCCATTCTATCCATCCAGGTCCGATGAGAGTCCAGAAGAAGTCTTCTTTAGAGGCGAACAATATCAGGGGCCGTCGCAGCTAGACGAGATGGAGCAACTGGGTTCAGATGTCGCTGCAGGAATGATGATCGATGATGGCACGGATCAAGACAGCACCTCAGCGGGACAACCTGAGCTGAACGAAGTCAATGAAAGTGGCTTTGACGAGGAGATGGTGGAGTTGGATGGGTCAATTTCTCCAGGTGACACCATGGAGAGCCATCAAAGGGAGCTTCTTATTCACGTCATCCCACCTTCACTGTGCAACTCTGAAGAAAAAATCAATGAAGGATTACCCAACAGTATCAAGCATCACACGTGGGACGGAGATGAAGCTGACGCTCCAAAGAAACGGAGAGGTTCGGTAATGACAATAATCACTGGGGACTGTGAGCAGAGATTTCTACAGGGCAACCATGTCTTCTCATTTGATGAGGACGTATCACAGGAACATCAGATAGATGCTTTGAGCCCTGTGATTGAGTCTCCTACCGGGTCTCCAATAGAGGATCTTGCCAGTATCAGAGAAGCTGTGGAAGAGGTCGCAGACTACTCCCAAGCACAAAAAACCACAACCTCTGCAAACACTAAGGACACACCTTCTCAACAGCCTGGAGAAGTGCAAACAAATGAATTCCTGGAGAAAATAAGCACAGATGTCTCTAGGACAACAAAATTCTATAACAATGATTCGTCTGAACGGCAAGGTGCTTCAAAAAGTGAGCATTGAAATATTTTATGCTTTCTTATTGAACGATCCAGTTTTGAAATACCATGTCTGGCTAGCAGACGCTCGTGTGTCCTCCTTTTAAGATTATATATATACTTTTTTTTTTGTAATTTATTCGATGGGTAAGTAAATAAATTAATTTCATCGTGGTTACTGAGGTGGACACAAGTAAGTTATCAAGAATACGGATCTGATTAGCACAACAGCAAATGTACGTGTATGTGAAAGCAAAAGAATGAGAAACTCACTCGTTTTTTATTAGGAATAGCTTGAAGGCATTGTATAAGGCCTGTTCACATCAAGGACGATAACTAAAGTTTCAATAATCGTTATAAGTCTGTGAGAATAGGGAATCCCACACCACAACTATAACGATAATGACACAAAGGAACGATATCGCTGGAATCACTATCATGTTTTTTTTAACAACTGATGAACAATACAAATAACATTATTTGATGAAATCTGACATTTTGAAAAGACATTTTTTGCAGCTTTGTTTGACATATTATGATATATTACTTATTAACTAAAAGTTAGCAGTTTAACTTGATATCTATGTCTGCAAATATTAAAACTGTGTTGTTTAATTTCATCCACAAGTAGCCATATGTTTTCTCCCTACTGGCAACATCAAAGTCTGGTGCTATTAGTTATCTTTATAATTCTTGGTGAGCCTTAAATCACTGTGGATTATAGTGAAGTTAAGTCAAGTCACCTTTATTTAAATAGCGCTTTATACAATACAGATCAAAGCAGATGTGTCAAAGCAGCTTTACAGTGTCAAACAGAAAAAAATGTGTGCTGATAATGCACAAGGACAATAGAAAACAGTCCGTTTTTCAGTTAAAGTCAGTTCATTGTTGATCCAGTGATGTCATCGTCCAGCTCAGTTCAGCTCTCTTCAAATAGCGTTTGTGCAATCAAGCCAACAATGCTGCCAGAAATTAAGTTTCCCCAACAAAGCAAGCCAAAGGCAACAGTGGCAAGGAACCAAAACTCCATCAGTGACAGAAATGGAGAAAAAACCAAGTAAATAAATTAATTTAACTTTTAGTCTCAAAAGAACAAAATGGTCATTATTTACTGAAGAAGAAAAGCCGACACATCTGTTCTGTATAAGCTGTTGCAGAAGATTTAAAAATTAAAAATCAAAGTACAAAAAAAGGAATGTGAATTTTTTTTTTAATTTTGAGACCAAAAAGTTCTGATTTTTACGGATCTACAGACTCCGAGTTGGCAGAGCTCAGTGATTTTGCCTTTTCTGATTTCAGTTTAAATAAATAAATAATATTGTATGTTAAGTTAATATTAAGTGAGATACATTTTAGACACAACATCGTCAATACCAACAGTTTTTGCTCTATTCTGCCAACAAAAAAAGTCACAGCACAACCGTTGTGTCTCTGATCAACACAGTAGTATTTTGTTCCTGAATGATTCACCATTTTTGAATGAATCAGTTGAGTCAGTGATTCAATGACCCATTCATAAAGACAGTCACTTGCTTTGAATGAATCAGTCCTTTTGAATCATTGAATGAGTGAATCAGTGACTCACTGAGAAAGACAGGGACTTCCCTTCACTACTGGTTTTAGTTCATATTTAGAGTTTACATAAAATAAATAAATTAATATATTAATACATTTAAGAATTTACATGAAAGGGGGACAAATACATTTAAAAAACAAATTTTAGAGTCATTTAGAAACCAAAGTGGTCATTCTTCTCATTCAGCCTGTCATGTTAATAATTTTGCATGTTGTTGTGAGAAAAACAAGAGAGCGAGAGAGAGAGAGAATTCAGGACATTTTTGTTTACAGTTGTTTTTTATGATTAGCAAGTTTGGATCTGTGTTGTCCAGAGTCAAATCTGTGCCCTGAAGCAGAAAATTACCAAAACAACTAAAATAGTATTAGAGTTTTGTTGGCTTTGGCTTTACAATGTTGCTGTCATCAGGCCTTGATTTGTATCGATTTTTGCGTATTTTATCATTCTTAGATTCATTAGAGGTCAAAGAGCTCCTCAGGCCTCCAACAGACTCCATTCATAAAGATTCAGAGGAGCATTCAGACCACTGGGCAAAGAGGCGGAAGCTCTTCAAAGAGAGCAAACAGCGCAGTTCTGCAGGAGGAAGTTCTATAACTAGCATTATCACAGAGGAATCAGGTAATCACTCACACACATGCTCATTACATTTGTCATGTGTGAAGTGTCTGATTGGCTTCGAAGGAAGTTTCTGTGCAAATGGCAAAACTCTGCAAGAAATGGACTTATATGCTGTGAAATGCATTCCATCCTATTCATTGCGGGGGTGTGAAACTCATTTTAGGTCGCAAGCCGTAGTGGTCTTAACATCACCTTTTGTGGGTCGATTCTATTATTTGTTAAACCTTCATGTAATTATGGAGACCAAATGCACAGTTTGCACATACTCTTCAAGAGGTAATAAAGTCCAAAATCTACTTTATGCTATTTTATTACATATCACATTAATATATTGATGTAATACATTAAAGTATTAGATATTATATTCAAACAAAATGGAGGACATAGAATTGAGTAACTTAATTCACTTTATATATGTTATATAATTAATTATTTGTGATATATATATAATACGCTATGGAAAAAAATAAGAGACCACTTGAAAATTCTCAATTTCATGGATTTAATGGATTTGCTAGGTATGGCTTTGAGAAAAATGTAAATTTTTGTTTTATCGTATAAAGATATGATAACATTTCTTCAGAATTTCAAATAAAAATATTGTCATTTAGTCATTTTTATCATTGCAGAAAATGACAATTGGTCAAAATACCAAATGTTTTAATTTGTTGTGATTGAAAATCAGGGTTATTCCACCAAATGACATTAAAACATTTGCATTGTGTTGTCTAAAAATGCATAAAAATGGCACCTTTTTTTGTTATGTTGACTAATTGTTATTTCATGCTCTAAATGACAATATTTTTATAAAAATTTGGAAAAAATGTCATCAGTAGTTTACAGAATAAAACTAAAATTACGTTTTACTCAAACACATAGCTATATATTGTAAATCCAGAGAAATTACTATTGACTATCAAAATGTAGACCACTGTAGGTAGAATGCATTTTACTTTAAATACTGACTTCTGTTTTTTCATCATTAAGACACAATGAACTCTGAGGACACTCGTTCGGTGGACATGTCAATGCGGGATATTGAGGACAGAGGATTTTACACTGAAACCTTTCACTCAGTATCATGGATATACCATGGAGATGAAGTTAACCAGAATGATAGTCCACACTGTCTCACCAGCTGTACTCGACCAGCAGCCAGTGGGTTCATAGCATTCTAAGATGATTATAGGTTAGAACTGGCTATTTATGATTTACGGTGTTTAAAGATGCATTATATATTTCAGTTCGTGAGCGGACGGTGAAAATCAGCAAAGGCATGGGCGAGTATCCATGGGGCTTCAGAATTCAGTTCTCCAAACCCGGTCATCTAGTTGACATGGTCTCTGCTGACATTCAGGGCTGTAGAGGTCGTCTCTAGGTGCTGATCCACCATCTGATCTGGATACAGACTCAATCTGGTGGCTGCGGTGACCTCGGAGTAAGAAAGAAACAGACTAATATTAGCGTAGATGCCATTCTTATGATGTAACGAGTACATCGGGTGTTATGGGAAGGTGTTCCCGGTTCCGGTTGACCTAATTAACGCAGCCTAACAATCCTTTAATGGATTTGAATATAGAAATGTGATAGTGTGTTATGTGTAAGCCAGGTTAAAGAGATGGGTCTTTAATCTAGATTTAAACTGACAGAATGTGTCTGCCTCCCGAACAACATGTAGATTGTTCCAGAGTTTAGGCGCTAAATAGGAAAAGGATCTGCCCTCCCGCAGTTGATTTTGATATTCTAGGTATTATCAAATGACCAGAGTTTTGAGATTGCAGTGGACGTGAAGGACTATAATGTGATATGAGCTCATTCAAGTACTGAGGAGCGAAACCATTCAGGGCTTTATTAGTAATTAGCACGATTTTCAAATGTATTCGTTGTTGAATCGGGAGCCAGTGCAGAGTTGACAGAACCGGGCTAATATGGTCATACTTCCTGGTTCTAGTAAGAACTCTAGCTGCTGCATTTTGGACCAGCTGGAGTTTGTTTATTAAGTGCACAGAATAACCACCCAATAAAGCATTACAATAATCTAACCTTGAGGTCATGAAAGCATGAATTAACCTTGCTGCATTTGACATTGAGAGCAATTTAGATATTTTTTTAAGATGGAAAAAGGCAGTTTTACAAATGCTAGAAACATGGTTTTCAAAGGAAAGATTGCTATCATATAGCACACCTATGTTCCTAACTGATGACGAAGAATTAACAGAGCAGCCATCAAGTGTTAGACAGTGTTTTAGGTTATTACATGCAGAGGTTGTTGGTCCAATAATTAACACCACTGTCTTTTTAGAATCTAGCAGTAAGAAATTACTAGTCATACAGTTTTTTTTAAAGCAACGGTCCTAGCCTTGTGGCACTCCATACTGCACTTGTGAACTATATGATACCTCTTCATTCACTGCTATGAATTGATGGCGGTCAGATAATATGATTTGAACCATGCCAATGCAATTCCACTAATGCCAACATAATTTTCTAGTCTATTCAAAAGAATGTTGTGGTTGATAGTGTCAAACGCAGCACTAAGATCCAGTAACACTAATAGAGAAATACATCCACGATCGGATTATAAGAGCAGGTCATTTGTAACTCTGATGGGAGCCAAGCTTTTTTTTTTTTAATTGTTACCTTTAAATTGTTTTGGATGTTTTTTGTATTTTCTAGTTCGGGGAACAGACACAGTCTCTATAGTATGATATCTAGGTGAAAGAGTCTCTATGTGCTGAGAATTAACTGACTTCTGTGACGTGAGGCAGCTAGCAGACGGTCAGTTTAGCCAGTCTTTCTGCTTCCTGACCTGGGCCCCAGTTAGTCAACTACAGACTCTAAGACAATAGCCCCTTTCACACACACAGTTTTTACTGGTAAATTACCGTTAAGAGATCATGTGTGAACAGGACCTTTTCAAAAATACCGGTAAATTCGTCCTGGCAATTTTCCAGTATAATTCCACTTGTAACATTACCAGTAAATTACCGGTAATGCGCTCTGTGTGAACGCAGCACAAGATTAGCGGTATGCACACGTACAAGTATAGAACGCGCTGACGTAAGACTTCTACTCTGGGCCAATCATAACATTCTGACGCAGGTGACGCATTTACTCCGTGCTGTTTACGGAAGTCAAAGAAATGTCTAAAAATGTCTCTGGGACAAAAGCAGCTGCATAAATGTGAATGTTTGACACAAAAGTGAAAACATCAACAAAAACACTGACCATTGATGAGTGAATGGTGCTTTACAGTAAAAAAGATGGAACGTCGTTGCCCGTGTAAACAGCACGTTTTTAAATTTACCGGTAAAGTCGTTCCGGTAATTTAACCGCAATTTACTGGTATTACTGTGTGAAAGGGGCCATGTTTCTAGAGAGAAGAGCGGTGTTTTGTCCAGCAACTATGGCGCCTCATAGTCGCTCTGCTGTGGGGGCTCTGCAAACGGAACCGATTTATGTACGGGACTACATAATCTAAGGCCTTCTGAGGGTAAGGGTCCAACTAAGTCCCTCACATTCTTACTATCCTCAGTTAAAGTTTGGATGTGTGTCTCTAGCTCTGAAATCTTCTCTGTCAGCCTAACTATTTCCCTGCATTTATCTCGTAAATCCCTCACCGCTGGCAGAGAAGGCTACACTATACATGTGGCAAGCAGTGCAAGTGACAATTACAGGAGAAGACGCCATGATGACTCAACGTGATTGTTGAATGATTCGAACTTACCACAGTTGTTTGATGAACTTATGAAAAACAGAGCGAGAGAGAGAAAAGAAACTGAGCGAGAGATAAATGAAACGGTATGTTGCGAATGACAGGCTAACAGGCTAATGGAATGCTAACGCGCTGCGCTAGCAGTTTAGATTAAAAAGCGAACAGTGTCAAATTAGTTTGATAGATAGTATCAGAAATATGGTGAGAATTAAGATATATTTTAGCAGTTTAGACAACAGAGAGTGATAGTAAGATTCCAACAGAAAAACAAAGCTACACGGAGCTCCAATTGCAAAACCACTGAGCAGCACAGCAGACAGGAACCAGAAGTCAGAGCAACAGGTTCAGTTTTTATAGTGTCAGGCAAATGCATAAAATAAAATGTACTAGATTTTAATGAGATTACTCTCCTAAAAGAGCTGGTCTGATTGTAGTACTAAAACGCTTCAGTTACTTACGTAACCGTGATTCCCTGAGATAAAAGAACGAGTGTTGCATTAATACGCTTATGGAAAACTCCTGTTTACTCTGATACTGAAACCTGATTTGATCACATTCGTGTAGCTGCACGAACCAATGGGCATCATCCCAATCTTTCGACTGAAGCGTCAGTCATCGACTCGCATGCAGCCTTATGGCATGGCAGCCTACAAACCAATCATTCCCTAATCTCAGGGAACCTAGGTTGCGTAAGTAACCCGAAGCATTCCCTTTCGAATGGTCTCTCCCATTGCTTAACACGCTTAACGCATCCAATAGCACCGTGCTATAAGCAAGTGCAGAACGAAGTCGCTGTGCGAGCCCAACCCTGTAGCACCCATGGTGAGGGCTCCTGTAAGCATGAGCTAATAATGAGACCCAAGCCTCTTAGGCTGAGGATTACATAGCACAACCCTCCCAAACTTACGAAGTGGGTTAGGTAAATTAAGTGGACAAAATTCATGTTTGCAGGACAGGAACGTCCAAGTTATAAAACTGGGTGAAGGTAGACGGTGACGACCAGTTGGTGGCTGCACAGATATCAGATATAATAGAAATCCCGTTGGACCAAGACCAGGAGGAGGCCATTCCTCTGGTGGAGTTGGCCCTCACTCCTATAGGACACTGTAAGCTTGCTGAGGCATAAGCCAGCCCTTTAGAGTGGCCTCTGAAGCATACAAAGAGCTGTTCTGAGTGCCGAAACGTGCCAGAAACAGGAAGGCTCCACAGCTCTGGCCGGGAATGCCAAATCATGCACCTTGCTTGCGAGAGGAGGTCCATCCTCTGTGGTATCGGCCAGGGGGCTTCCGATAGCAGCTGAATCAACTTGGGGAACCACATCTGTTTCCTCCAGATTGGGGCCAACAGGAGGATCGAAGATCTGACTTCCCTGACCCGTCTAATGACCTGAGGAAGCAGGGCAACCGGGGGGAAGGCATACAGGCGAGTGCTGGGCCAAACGTGGGCCAGTGCTTCTCAATGCTTCAAAAGATTAATTGGGCAGTGAAAGTTGTCTTCTGAGGTAAAGAGGCCCACCTTTGCCCTGCCGAAGACACACCAGATCATTTGAATCATTTGGGGATGTAGTCTCCATTCTCCTGGAGTTACATTGCCCCTGGACAGCATGTATGCCCCTTGGTTCAATCTGCCCGGCACGTGAACTGCTCTCAGCGAGAGGAGTTTACATTGTGCCCATAAAAGAACGCGTCAAGCCAACCTGTGAAGGGAGTGTGACCTGTGACCCGATTGTAACAGGCAAGGAGACCTCCAAGGGGCCACAGCTCTTATGCAGCACTTTGAGACAATACTGGAGGGGCTGCATGTGAAGCAGGCCCAGAGGAATCACAGAGGAAGCTGCCGTCATGAGGCCAAGCATCCTCTGGAAAGCCCTGAGGGGACGTGAAAATTCCAGTTTGAATGACGCCGCTAGTCGCTGAACAGTCAGGGAGCATTCCTTAATGGTGTATGTGTAATCCATGGTGTAATCCATGTCCGCCATGTCCATAATCCATCTGGGCAGAATCGATAACTATCCCCTGAAAGACTACCCGCTGGCTGGGAGACAAACAGTTCTTGCCTAAATTGATTTTCAACCCAAGCTGCTCCAGGTGGCTGAGCAACAGTGACCTGTGAGCGATGAGTTCTTGTTCTGATCTGGCTAAAACCAGACAATCGTCGAGGTAATTCAAAATGTGGATTCTCATCCATCTGCCTCAGAGGGGAAAGAGTCATGTGTTCATGCACTTCGTAAAAGTGTGTGGGGCCAGAGACAGTCCAAATGGCAAGACTGTGTATTAATAGGCCACTCCCTCAAATGTGAATCTCAAGAAAAGTCTTTGAATGGGGGGCTATTGGGATGTGAAAGTAAACGTCTTTCAGATCCACTGATATAAACCAGTCTGGGGGGGATTTGTTTCAAAGTCAGCATCTAAAAACGGCCGTCTCATGAGCAAGCAGTTCAGATGCCTGAGATCGAGAATTTCCCTGAGCCTGCCATCTTTCTTGGCAACGAGGAAGTAATGGCTGTAAAAGCCTGACTCGCTGTTCACTACAGTAACCATTTTCATGGCTCCTTTTGCAGGCAGTGTCTGCACTTCAGGCCGGAGAACGTGAGCCTCGTTCAGTGGTTTTTAGAACCCAACTTGACACATTCGGGATAGCTTTCCAAGCCTGAAGCTGGATGGCAAGTGGTCTGAGTTTTTCTAGTGGCAGTTAGAGACTTCTTTGAGAGAGTCCAGGCCTCAGCAAGAACTGACACTCTCCTCTTCCTCTCTGTTTGGATCAGGACAGCTTCTGAGAGACAGGGTCCAACGTCACTCTGAGGCGGGGACCTTGATGCCTAGGAAGCGGGTTTTGTTTCACTGTCCGGGGGTGCTGCTGAAGCCCAGGCTCAGACTTAGGCTGGGGCTGAGGTGGCACCAGCTTGGCAGGCTGCTGAGAGGATGGAGCCTTCTGGCAATTTGAAACAACCGCCGCACTGGAGCTCTTCGGCAGGAAGTGACGCATTGCCTGCGATGACTTCTGTGCCGCTGTAAACTGCTCAGCAAAACCATCTACGGCAGGGCCAAACAGTCCCTTGGGAGAGACTGGCGAGTCTAGGAAGGTGACCTTGTCAGCATCCCTGATCTCCGTCAGATTTAGCCAAAGGTGGCGCTCCAGCACCACCAAGTTGGCCATGGCTTTGCCGATCGCCTGCACAGTGGCCTTAGTTGCGCGCAGAGTCACATCAGTTGCTGTGCGTAGCTCTTTGAAGGTGCGGAGAAGTTTGGTCGAAACACATGGAGCACTTCCTTCTCCACTGAGGGTTAGGTTTAGGAGTAGAGCTTCATTCATGTTTTTTTATACAAATAGTACATTTCTTACAAATCACACAAATTAATACTAAATCGCCATTTTGTATAATAGTTATGTTTTGTCTTGAGGTCAGGTTGGAACCGCTGGAATCCTGCCTTCTGTAATCAAATTAAACACACTTGTGGATTGATTTCTAAAACCTATATCAACCTTGAACAGATAGGTTCATGGTTACTTTATATTATTCATAATCATTCCTTTATATAATTCAGTATGTTGGAAGAAAAATATTGCAGGCATCAGTGATACTAGGTTTGGCCTTATTAATTCGTGCTGCCGCACACTCACAAGTCACTATTTTAGAGAGGCTATGAATCCAATGTGTTTTTGCACACATGTGCGGTGTAAACCAGTTCTGTGTTAGTCTTCTTTGCAGCCATAAAACCTGCCAACAACATTCTCTTTTGCGTTAAACTTGCACAGAAGTCCCACTGCTGATCATTTTTGATTTAAACACTTTGAATTGTAGTAGCAAGGAGTGTGCTGTACATGGGCCATTTTCCTCAGATGTCGAGATCTCAGATGGAGTCAGATAAAGCTGTTGGTGTGCTGTGTTTCAGATGGAGCAGCGGAGGAGGCAGGGCTGCAGGTTGGAGACTATGTGCTGGCGGTAAACGGCACTGATGTCACAAGTGTGCCACACTCAGAAGCAGCTGACCTCGCACGACAAGGTAGGGTGCACACTCAAAGACAACATTATTACAGCATGTCTCATGTTTACCCTGATTTGCAGTTTGGAGGAATCGATACCAGCTGAAAGTCAGAGCCAGTCTGCAGATTTTGGGCAGTCAGAAATGGCACATTTCACATGAAACTGTGTAGTGTAGAATGGCAACAGACTCCAATGTTTATTTTATTTAGTTTTTTTTAGATTGATTTGTTTCATGCCCAGTTTTCTCTATAACATTTACATTGACTGGTAGTTGATATGTAGTTATTTATAGTCAACAGAATGGCTAATATGGACTATCAAAATAAAGTGTTACTGGTGCTATTGTATAACTTAATGAAATCATTTTGTGTTTAATTGTTTTATGTGATTTCTGGTTCGAATAATATAGGCCCAGACATTTTAACGCTGACCATTGGCTCGGATATTGGTCGAACTCCTAACACTCCACGACCAGCGTGCAGGGGTTACTTGCATAAGCGAACTCAATCCAGTTTGCTGAAAGGCTGGAGAAAGAGGTGGTTCGTGCTCAGACATGACTGCTGCCTCTATTACTACAGAAACAAGCGAGTGAGTGTAGTTTTCTGTTTCATCCCGAGTTGAACCTGTAAAATCAGAATGTGCATTGACTTACAAAATGTGTTTCTCGTTGACAGGATGAAGGGAAGAGTGGAGCTCTGTCTGCGACGAGTCTGGAAGGAGCGGTGGTGGAGGCTGACACCAGTTTAGGAAAGCCGTTTGTGTTCAGATACTGTCCTGTCTCTGGGAACCGAGTTTACTACCTGTGTGCAACATCAAACCAAGAGATGAAGAGGTGAGAACATACAGTGCTTTTTAAAATGAAGGGATCACTCTATTTATTTAATTAGAGCAATGCTGGGGACTTACAAATAAAAATAGTCAGACTGTGTGACACTTGTTCAGCTGTTTTTAAAATCGTTGAGCTTTTCCAGTATCAAGCAACAGTACTTTTCCCAACAAGTGATGGAGTAGCATAACAAAACACTGCACACAGCTTCACAACCAATCAAGATGAAACAATAATCAAGCATGCTCTCCTGGAATCATCCACAGCAATAGACATAAATTTTTGTTAATTGGTTGGTTGGTAAATAAAGACTGATCGACTGAAGTAAACAAATTACTTATTTGTGGCTCCTTCGTTTATAGCAGCATTTACTGTCTCTGTATCGAACTATTTAGTTAAATGCTGCTGTTAATTATTGAATGTTTTGGTTATAAAATTAGTGTGTTTTATAGTTGTATTTAGTGTAAATTTATTTGTAAGGTTTATTGCTGTCACCCTTGCTTTCATTCCTTCAAAATTCCTTGTTTTCTGCTCTTAAAACTGTTGATTATATAGTTTGATCGTTATATATTTTAAAAGATCCTTAAGTAGCCAAAAGGATATATGTAGTAGTTATTTTTCATTAGTAGCTTGTAGTGTAGTTAACCACTTTTTCAAGAGAAGTGCTAGACTATTAACCACTTAAAATTACGAGTAAACTTAAACATATATAAAAGTACTTGAAAAATTCGAGAAGCAACACTGCATATGATATTAAGACTTGTGTTCTTAGATTGTGTCTTGAATGTACCACATGTGAATTTTATTAATGTACTGACATATTTTTAAGCAGATTGTTTCTTGTAAAAAATTACTTTTTTACTACAAGTAAACAAATGTGTAAGTGCATGAAGACAAATACAACTCATATTCAAAATACATTCAAGTGATAGCAAGTCTTAATATCTTAGAGTGTTGCTTTAAAGTACATTTATCTTTATTTATATTTCCAAGCAGCTTTACAGAAATGTATGACCCTGTGTCTTGAATGTGATAACAGCCTTATATAATAGCCTTATTATAGCAGCCTCCTAGTGAACAACCATATGTGTAATATAAGTTGTGTGTTCATCAAATGAATTAAACAAAAAGAGCAGTCTACCTGTGACAATCATAAAAAGTGCTCTTACACAGGTTAAAAATAAAAATAAAAAATTTTCAGGGGCAAATGTTAGGATTATGCTCCGTTCTGGTCTGTATCTGTCTGCCTCTCTGTGTACCTCATTAGTGTCTATGGTTTCCTTAGTTATCTATGTTCTCATTTATCATGTGTTTTTCATAGTTACTGATTTGGTTTCCCTCATTTTTGATTCGCTTCACCTGTGTCCCATCTAGTTTCCTTCGTTTGCTCTATGTATTTAAGTCCTCAGTTTGAGTTAGTTCCCTGTTCAGTATTGTTTATGTCTGTGTTACTGTCTTGGTGTTCTGTTTGCCTTGTACTCCCTTGCACAATCAATTTTGTTTCAGAGGGACTGCCAATACTTTAAGGCGATTAATAATGCACATACCAAAAATCATCTGGTGAATAGCAAATAATGAAAAAATAAGTTTGTAATTGTTTGTTTTTCAGGTGGCTGGAGGCTATGGGTAGAGCGGTTCATCCTATTACTCAGGTAACTTCCTAATGAAATGTGCATGTATTATTTGCTGTGGCATCATTAACCATACCTAAAAGATGGTATTTCATTCTACTATTAATATGAATAAACAGGATCAATGAATAAATCAGTGTCTTGCTAAATTGAATCGCATTGGTTGAAAGAAAGCAATGTTGTTGTGGTAATGCTCATAATGCTAATGATGGTGATTGCTGAAGCAGAATCATGTGTGGATGGACGTCACTCGGCACAACTCAAATCTGCCCCCTCTGGCAGTCAAGAACCCAGAATGCCTTGGGTTACTCCACCAGCTGGACAGGACCAAGGACTCATGGGTGCAGCACTACTGTGTGCTGAAAGATGGATGCCTCTATTTCTATGCAAGCATTCGGTCAACCTGCGCGATAGGTACGTATTAGAACTGTTACAGTGCAACTGTTGGAACTGCTGTATTGTTGTACAACTGCTAATGAAAGAAGACTTCATAAATCAAGACTCCAGATAAAACAAAACAACTCTATGCTGAAATTAAACTCCCAGTATATACTACATGGGCAAAAGTATTGGGAATTATGAAATTCATGCTCAACTGTAAATGGTATTATTGACAAGCAGAAGCGTTTAGGAACAGCAGCAGCATCACCACGAAAAGTCAAAATGCGTGGTCACTCGGGGTGCACATAGTTCATAAAAGTCGCTGATGCTCTGCTGATTCCATAGCTGAAGAGTCCCAAACTTCCACTGGCATTAATTTCAGGATAAAAACTGAATGGCGAGAACTTCATGTAATCCTTCCTCACATCACCAGGTACACTCTTAAAAATAAAGGTGCTTCACGATGCCATAGAAGAACCTTTTTGTCTAAATGGTTCCATAAAGAACCTTTAGCATCTGAAGAACCTTGCTGTTTCACAAAAGGTTCTTTGTGGTGAAAGAAGGTTCTTCAGATTATAAAAAGGTAAGAAAGAGATGGTTCTTTAAAGAATCTTTGACTGAATGGTTCTTTGTGGAACCAAAAATGGTTCTTCAATTGCATCGCTTGAAGAACCTTTTGAAGCACCTTTATTTTTAAGAGTGTACAGTGCCAAGTGTCGGATGGCGTGATGTAAAGCATGCAGATACTGGACTCTGGAGCAGTGGAAACCTATTCTCTGGAGTGACAAATCACTCTTCTATGTCTGCCTTACTTCCAAGTGAAGGGAAAACCTAATGCTCCAGTTTACTACCAAGATATTTTAGACAATACTATGCTTCCAACTTTTTGGGAACAGTTTGGGGAAGGCCCTTTTCTATTCCAGCATGACAGTGCCTCAGTGTCCAAAGCAAGGTCCCTAAAGACATTAGGTTGGATGAATTTTGGTGTAGCACAATTTGACTTGCCCACACAGAGCCCTGACATCAACCCTATCAAACGCCTTTGGGATGAAATGGAATAGAGACTGCAAGCCAGGCTTTCTCGTCCAACATCAGCGTCTGACCTCACAAATGCTCTACTGGATGAATGGGCACAAATTCCCTCGGAAACACTCCAAGATCTTGTGGAAAGCTTTCCCAAAAGAGTGGAGCATTATAGCTGCAAAGAGGGGACCAGCTCCATGTTAATGTCTCTGTTGGTCAGGTGTCCCAATACTTTTATCCATATAGTGTATATAAATATGTATACATACATACTGTATAGTTTTATTTATGTTCTTCATATATATTATTTCATGTAAATGTATCCTGTTTTTCATAGTATATCTATAGCTTTCTTTGTATGACAACTAATAGCTCCCATTTGTCTTATTGCAGGAGGAATCTACTTGCATGGTTTCACAGTGAGGGATCAGCCAGTGGGATCCAGAAGATCTGCCATTGAGCTCAGACCTCCATCTGAAGAGTTTAAAGTGTTCTACCTCTGCGCAGAGAATGCTAATGAGAACAAACGGTAATTTACTTGATTTTGAATAATGTTTAATAATGCATTTTAAAAGCATTCAACAAGACAAGACAAGTCAAGACTTCTCTCCCCCCTTCTCTCTTAATTAACATGGTGAAGTAACATCATCCTTTTTTTCTTCTGTTCTTCCTAGATGGGTTAGTGCAATAAAATCGTCAATAGGAAAATGGCTTCCACTGCATCAGGCAATTCAAGACTACATGTGTCGCCCACCCGAGGAAACAAGAATGTGAACAAGACTGATTACAGGACAGCCTGGAGTTTCTCAACAAGTTTAATTCAGACACGACCATGTTCATACCTGAACATAATGATTTCCTAATTTTCTCTTACAATTACATCTCTGAATATCATCGTTTCTGCATTTGAAATATGCAAATACATACAAATTAATAGAACGATTAAAAAAAGGGAAATTAAATTGATAAAATAATCTGCTGTAGATATTCATGATGGAACCTAAAATAACTCCATATATAATATTCAAGTGTGACAACACAGCAGCAGCAAGTGCTTGAAGTTGTCATGGTAACCTGGTACCATGGTAATCACTGCATGCTGAAGCATAGAAATATAAATAGAAAGCTCAGAACTCAGCATCACTTCCGAGACTGAGTTACATCACTGTTCTCTCTTTCGAGATGACATCTTGATTCAGGTCCACGTAACCTTTAATGTGTTGCATGTTTCTTTGCATTCAGAGGAAAGTTTAAGAAAGAATGATGGCCTGCATTTCTGTAAACTTTTGTTGTCACACAATTTGAATTCTTATGATCCGTTTCCCATTTTCAAGATGTTCTATGTAATGACAGTGCCACTGTTATTTGTACATTATATGCATTTTCTTTATGTTTTTACTGTCTAGGCCATTTAGTTCTCTTTAGCTTGCGATAAAATATCTTCCCTCTTGTTTTAGCTCATTTATATAGTTGATGGCAATATTATGACTTTTCCTATTCTTTGTATAACTAACGATACATTTATGGCTTTTTGTATTATTATTTTTATTAGTACTCGGTGATGCTTTTTACAAAATGTAGAATTTTTACAAACTAAGGGAATATTTACACTTGGTCCCTTCATGCATTTGAATTCGTCAGATTAATAATCATCAGATTAATAATGTTCACGTATGTGCCCCGAGCAACCAAATTCATTACACTTGGCTGAAATGCATCTCAGATTACATTCACTTTAAAAAGAAAAGAAAAGTGACGTGACATGTGGCCAAGTATGGTTACCCATACTAGGAATTACATGCTGTGCATTTAAGCCATCCTTAGTGCGCGCACACACACAGCAGTGAACACACAGACACACACACACACCGTGAACACACACCCAGAGCAGTGGGCAGCCATTTATGCTGTGGCGCCTGGGGAGCAGTTGGGGGTTCAGTGCCTTGCTCAAGGGCACCTCAGTCGTGGTATTGAAGGTGGGAGAGAATGCTGTAGATTCACTCACCCCTCCTACAATCCCTGCTGGACCTGAGACTCGAACTCACAACCTTTGGGTTACAAGTCCAACTCTCTAACCATTAGGCCACGACTTCCCCTTTATGACTGGATAGCTATGGGACCAAGTGTAAATATCCCCTTTTCCTTAGAATCTGGTATAGTTGGTTCATTTAAGTGCTTGTATTGCATGTAAATAGCCTATGCAACTAAATAAGCTTGCCAAAATACAGACTTGCATTATGTTCTACCTCACAGAAGTTCTTCTTGTACGAGTTTCATGATTATACAGCTGACTGCAGATTATACATGATTACAGCTGACTGAGTCACTGGGTGGTCAAATATCTTTCTATCTATCTATATCATAATCTTTTATCAGTTTAATTATTAGTCATTTGTAATGTTTTATTCACTTGTAAAGTCATACTTTTTACTGAACTGTTGAGGAAATATATTGTTTTTTTAGGCCTATCACACATCATTTCACAGTGGGCTTTTGGTCAAGTAATCAGAAATGTTATCAAAATCAAAAATTTTTGCTTTTGTCTAAAATGTATTTCCACAGAAATTTGGCATTAGAACCTTAAATCAACTTCAAAGCTGTCAAAACAAATGACAGCAAAACAAATCGTATAAAATTAAAAAACACAAAAAATGCTTAGAAACACATTTAACATCTATTTAAAACTACAAAATACATTACAATATAAATAAAAGAAGTAGAAAAATTAATACTCTAAGACATTGATGGCTTCATTCAGAGAGCCCTAAAGTACATCAATTATACATGTACAGTTTTTGCTCATCTTTTAAGATAAAAACAATTCTGCATCAACGATCTGCTCAGAATGTTTTTACTAGTTATCCCTACTCAAGCCACTTCGACCAGTAACATACACAATATAATGGCACTTACATAATGTGAGGCATTATTATATTCAAGTCATCTGTTTCAGGCATGCCGATACATTCTGACATACAGTAGTACATTTAATAAAGAATGACTTACATACATGTAACACATTCAGTCATCTTCACAAAGTGTAAATCTGAGATTGATATATACCAGTGTTTTTCTTTTCTTTTCTTTTTTTTAGGTGCAACCATAAGGTTCATTGATACCAAACCAGAAATGTGTTCATGATAATAGACAGAAAATCATTATCAATCATCAATTATTATTATTATTATTATTAAAATTACCTATCAGTTAAAAAAATGGATAGTGTGTGTGAAAACACACTCACCAAATTACCCATATTGCAATTCACAGCAAATTCATAAAACATTTGCACACATAGTTTTTTTTTTACTAGTTATCCCTACTCAAGCCACTTCGACCAGTAACATACACAATATAATGGCACTTACATAATGTGAGGCATTATTATATTCAAGTCATCTGTTTCAGGCATGCCGATACATTCTGACATACAGTAGTACATTTAATAAAGAATTACTTACATACATGTAACACATTCAGTCATCTTCACAAAGTGTAAATCTGAGATTGATATATACCAGTGTTTTTCTTTTCGTTTCTTTTTTTTAGGTGCAACCATAAGGTTCATTGATACCAAACCAGAAATGTGTTCATGATAATAGACAGAAAATCATTATCAATCATCAATTATTATTATTATTATTATTAAAATTACCTATCAGTTAAAAAAATGGATAGTGTGTGTGAAAACACACTCACCAAATTACCCATATTGCAATTCACAGCAAATTCATAAAACATTTGCACACATAGTTTTTTTTTTACCCTTAAAAGGAAACTGAAAAGCACCTGCTTATGTAGTCGTTTGGACATGTGTGACCAAGTTAGGAATCTCTGAACTGTGTGAAACAAAAAATAATACTAAAGAGTACAGTACAGACAAAGAACCTCTCAAACAAGGATGGAACGGCATCTTTGGCAACTTTTGTGTAAGACATTTTCAGACAAGATCACTTACCAAGATCCTAATACACAGTATCAAAGCACTAAGCAGGACTGTTTCAGTTGTCATTTGGAAACAATCCTAGATTGTTCAGTATCTAAAGCATTGCACTTTCTCTATAGTAAATGAATCAGAAGTCTCACAGGACGAACAGGTCACAGTTTCCAGTTGAAGGCACACGCATTCTCCAAAGCTCGAAACACATTTTAGTTTGATTTCTCAGCCTACACTCGAGTCCTGAGTGTCCGTCCATGAGCTGCACGTCAAGCATATGTGCATTCAGAGGTTGTCAGTTTCAGCGCACCCTTACTGTGCAGTGTCTTCAGCGTCTTGAACTCCAGCGGCATGCGGTGGGGTCCCGCACTGGAAAAATAGCGATATTTCAGTCCGTCATAGTAATGATATTTAACAGGATTTCTGTTACCGTCCTTGGGGAAAGGCCAGAATCCATACAGGTGGATTTCATCACAGAAGCGTGTAGCCATTGTGTACATCAATAATCCAGTAGATGGTCGTTTGATATTTATTTTATTTGTAAGCCAGTACCTAAGAAATAAACAAACATTACTAGTTATTCCACAGGTATTATTCGCATTAAATTTATTAGGACGGTGCCTTGAATATTTTTGGTTGAATATGCCACTATACTCTGATTAAGGACTATTTGTGGTCACACGGACATCAGACTCCTGAAGCAAATATTATTATTATTATTATTATCATTAAAGGTTGTAGTGTCTTTTTTGTCTCTCTTATTTTAGTATATTCTTACATCAATTAGCAATCATCATTGCACACCTGCAGGCAATAGATAGATGTGTAAGAAAAAGAACCAAAAAGTTAAAAAAATAAATAAAACAAGCAACAAAAGAAAATCCCGCACACTATCAATACTTGCAAAAAACATCAAAAACGATTTATTATTGGCAACGTTTTCTTTTGTTGCTTTGTATATTGTTACATAAAATATATACTTTTTTTTAGATTTGTGTGTATGTGGTCTAACAACTCATTTCAACATGCTCTCTTAAAGGGAAGGTACACTTTAGATGATAGTGCTGTTAAATCTTACAAGTGCCAATTAAGAACTGTATTCTTTGTATTCATGTTGGTTTAATGTGATTTACTGTAGCAAAGCTTTACCATTTTCAAGAAGTTTATGAAATAGAAATTGCAAAACTCTATACAACAAACGAAAATGACTACCAAACAAGAACATCTGAATGTGATTGGCTTGATTGTGGTGCAGCCTTGCAAATATGAGACACGTTAACATTGGTTAACGCACTAGGTGTCATGAATTAACAATAAACAATACCTTTACATATAAAAAAATAGTTTTTACATATAGATGTTTAACATTTCAGTAGTGGTTGGTCAGAAAAGTCAAGCGAGACTGAGGCTCTTTAAAATATATTGCAAAGGAACGTACGTACAGTAACATTAATCAATTTGTATAACGTATTTAAAAATATATATTTTTCGTTCATGTGCAATTTGTCAGGCAAAATTTTAAACGGGTCATGAAATAAGGAATCAATTTTCATTACTTTTATAAAAACTTTATATAATTGGTTATCGGTATTGGCCACAACAGCCTATGAATGATCAATTATTAGTATCGGCCATGACATTCCATATTGGTGCATCCCTAATCTAAACAAATGTCTGAAATATTTCACTATGCTCAGAGTGAAGTTTTAATGAAGAAAACATCATATCTGTATTTTCTACGTACATTATTATTATTATTATTAACAATAAAAGATTAATAGTAAATTAAACTCATATTAAACAAATTAAAAATATTAAAACAGTGTACTGAAAATGTATTCATATTTAAAGTATGCTTTTAAAAGTAGGCTACGTTTACATGATATTTGGAGGTCTTTGATGTGTTTTCAGTATTAACGTCAACGATTAACTGATTAATTGATCTTTAATTTTAAAGACAATATTTCATGAATATTCCTGAAAATTGACATCCTCAATAAATACGTATACATAGGCAACATAAACAGAAAAATAGTGAGTGCACCAACACTGGACTCACACACAGACATTAATATCTACACCAACTCCGTTCTGCACCACATCAACAGTTATGTCGATAAAGTATCCACCCATAAAATAATTAAAACATCCCCCAATCAGAAACCTTGGATGAACAAGGAAAAATCAAACAGCACAGTCCCCCCCCCCCCC